>NW_026851331.1:0-165243 GCF_030913485.1 Colletotrichum godetiae | reverse complement strand
CCTAACCCTAACCCTAACCCTAACCCTAACCCTAACCCTAACCCTAACCCTAACCCTAACCCTAACCCTAACCCTAACCCTAACCCTTGGGTTAGGAAGAGGTAACCTTTCAAGATTGGCAGGACCCTGGCCGACGCATCAGAAAGGCTGGCTTTGCTAAAATTGAAGGGGCCCGTCGTCAGGCCAGAAGATATGGTTTCAAATGGCTGTGGGTCGACACGAACTGCATCGACAAAAGCAGCTCGGCTGAACTTAGCGAGGCCATAAATTCCATGTACGTTTGGTACTAAAGAGCGGGGATCTGTTTTGCTTACCTCGAGGATATCGTTATAGCCGGTACCGAAGAGGCCCGTTTGATGAATCCACTAGGTTCCAGCCGTTGGTTCACACGGGGATGGACTCTGCAGGAGCTCCTCGCCCCTCAGAACGTCCACTTCTATGACTAGAATTGGAACCGGATCGGCAGCCGAAACAACGCTCTTGTGGAGCAGATCGAAGCGACTACAGGGATCGAAAGTGAATACCTCATCGGAAAGATCGCGGTAAAGAGTGCCAGCATTGCGAAAAAAATGTGCTGGGTCTCGAGGCGAACAACGACTAGAGAGGAAGACATGGCTTACTGCATGCTGGGTCTCTTCGACATCAATATGCCACTGCTTTATGGAGAGGGTGCCAAGGCGTTTGTCAGGCTTCAGGAGGAGATCATCAAGGTGTCCACCGATCACACACTATTCTGTTGGCAGTGGCAACCATCAACACCACGTGACTGGGCCAACCTTTTGGCTCCATGTCCGAGCGCTTTCATACACTCGCGGCGAGTAGTACAGATGACGACACAATTGCCTCTATATGGGACAAGTAAGCGAGATCAAGAAGTCTCGACCTATCTGATGACTAACGCTGGTCTGTCTATTCGACTACCTGTACTTTACACTTGGAGCGGATACCTAGTTGCCTTGGAAGCCATCCCTAATCGTGAAACCGATACTGTATATAACTCATAGTATTGGCTGCTGCTGTACGGCGATCAAAGGGCTGACTAGCTTTACCTTCAGCGACAAGCTGTTCCAGTGGGCCCAGTCATCCTCGACTACAGCTTGGAACAGTTTGCCAGTCGCAGGTCAATTATCGTCCGAAAGGAAAAGAATAAAGAGACTTTAACGAACTCAATTTCTTGGGGTCTTACGCTAGAAGACTCGTAACAGTAAAATAACAAATTGCTTGGCTGTTTCTTTATTTTCGACTCTACTAAATTACGGAATAGATGGCTCCGAGACAACGCGCCGCGTTCGTATCTTCGCTCGGACTTTGTTTGGCTAAAAAACCGGAAGAAACTCGTGTCGAGGGAAACACGTATGTCCACTTCTTTTGAGGTTGTTTATCAGCTTATCATGAACGTCTTTCGAGGACAAGATACCAATCGTCGGCCCGGTCAGAAGTGGGGATCGCTTTTTTTAGCCGTTAGAACGGCGAACTTATTAAACAACACAGTATAGTTTGCCAGGATTATAACCCACACCGGACCATTAGAAGGCGTGGAGATATAAACAACACTTATAGAGCTTCTTCAATGGGTCGTGAGTTCCAGACACTAATAACATTCACAGGTGTGTGTTGAGTTGAACTTACGCTTCAGGCTTGGACAGAGTGGGATGGTCGATGTGTATGGGGCTTAAGTGCGACTGTTGCTTTTTTCTGAAGTTCTATTCAAGCCGGAAACGGATCTCGATGACGAAGTGTCTAATGATTTAGGAGAAGCCGTTATTCCAAAGATGATTTGCGGTTTATAGAAGTGTCGGATTAGAAGTCCAATTCAACTAATGGTCAGGAGGCAGCGCAATGGCGAGCCCGATCTTTAATTAGACCTTAACTATAACTCCTCTAACTTCTAATCAGAATCTCCCTCTTACACGGTTATGCAGAATCAATCAATATATAAAAATTAACCCTCCGTCACCTACAGAGCCTATAGGTTCGAACCAACTACCCTGTGATAGGGAAACTATCACTGATTAGCGGTTAAATTCCGCTATCGTAGATTAGTAAGGTATCTTGCAAATAGAAAAGAAGATCCTCTAATACTGTACGGGATAGAGGAGTTGTGCTCCCTTGACCTTTTTAACGAGTAGACGTCTATTATGTTGAAATACGCTATTGACGGTCTATTGGCAAAGACCGCGAGTGTTTAATGGAAGGAATCACTAGGATAAACTGTTTAATATGCTGCTCACCCTTAGCCTAAAGTTACCGAGCTTCTCCTGGAACACGGCGTAGGCGCAGACATTCAAATCACTTGTGAATATGGTTCTCTACTAATAGACATTGTAACCGGAGGTTATTATGAGTCCTTGCGAATACTCCTGGCGCAGAAAGATCCTTTTCGGTATTATAGAGGTGGGGGGGGGGGGGGGGGGTCGCTGCTAATTATTTTATATAGAGATTGGACGGAAGCTATTATATATAACTCTTTAATAAAGTATGGACCTTAAATATAAATAGGACACTAAACGACATAGAGCAACAAGTAGGCGCGTCATTTTTATGGTCTAGATATAAAGAACTATTTAATAAAGATTTAGCTTTAAAATATAGTAAACGATGATGTAGATATGCCATTCTCCGGGACATATATCGAGTAAGTCCCTTCGCCAGTCTCAACAGGCCCGGCGTCAATAATGTTATATGCAAAGTTCTAGACTGAGCGTTTCCCGTTATCGGGCGGGTGGGCCGGATTAGGCTCCGAAGGGGTGTCGCTTCCCCGGTCCCGGGTCATAAGAGAGCGTTTTCCGTTGTCAGGCGGGTGGGCCGGATTAGGCTCCGAAGGGGTGTCGCTTCCCCGGTCCCGGGTCATAATAGAGCGTTTTCCGTTGTCAGGCGGGTGGGCCGGATTAGGCTCCGAAGGGGTGTCAGTTCCTCGGTCCCGGGCTGGGATCAACGTATCGCCCAAATGCCTGACGGGTTGAGCAAGTGCGAGAGTTGCGCCAAGGCAAAAGAGAACAGTAGTAACCCGCATGATTGCTAACGAAGCTACCGGAAAGGTTGACTAAAGAGTAAAGTTGATGGGAGTCTCAGAAGAACTTGAGCATGAGTTATGGACTTGGAGCGGGTATGGCGGGGGATGGTCACTAGTTCTTATAGTACGACCCACGGAATGTGATCGAGGCCCATCCATATAATGATTGGTGGAAGGCATTCCTTCTCAATTAAGTTCGGTTTTCAAGATGAAGTTGCATTTATCAAAAACTCAATATGGCAGTAGCTTCAAGTTAACACTAACGCCGCGCTTACATTTCCTACTGGGATGATTTTCTAACTTCAAACGCCAGACAGCCCAGCCTATGGATTTATAATAACTCATTCGACAGCCTACAAGGTTATTCGCTAAACGCCTAAGATGAAGTATTAAGGAGCTATTCTCCTTAGTCACAAGTGGCTTTGCACATAGATATCAAGATGCTTCGAGTGTAGAATTCTTACACAACTGTCGAGACGATATCTTGACTGGCTATATTAATTGATTATCTCAGTTGGTTCAAACAAGATGCAAGGTTCATCGATACTTTCCAGGTGCACTATAATAGCACTCCCAATGTCCGGGCATCGTGTCTTTGTGAAATGCGAATGGAGAATGATTTCCATTCGTAGCTGCTTCTACCGAGTATTCTAGACTTAAAGTAGTCAAGCCACTTTACGCACAATTTATTAAGCTCTGGTGTCGCGTGTTAGCGGACAAGTCCTTCGGCCGTCGGGGATTAGCAGGCGCCATTAGACAACGTGAACTGTCCGCTTACTAACTTCGAATCCCACCATGACAGAGACGCATTGTCAGCCTTGCTTCCCTACAAATATCTGCGCAAAATCGGGGCCCATCTATTCATGGGCTTTGGCACGTATCACCCTTTATTGGTTCCTTGCATAACGCTCAGAGCTGTTTGGTTCCTTCCTTTGTTTATGCTATTTTTCTTACCCATTACAGACTTTGACTTCTGAAAGAGCTAGTGTTTCCTACCGTCAAAGCTTTGTGTAGGTATTGAGCTTCTGATCGGGAACCGAATCATAACGTGGCGGCTGTCTGTTTTCCTATTGGTCTCAATCCGAAGGAAGCAGCCAAGAGCACAGCTCCATGGGTGATGACTCTGTTTAAGATCCCATGCTAACAGGTCTTGGGTAAAGCTAATTCTCAGGCTTGCTTTCGACGTAAAATAAGAGAGGAGGCAGGGTTGAGTGGCTCGTCTGCGCTTGGAAGAGCAGGCTGCGTGGGATTGTAGGATCCGCCCAGTCCCTTGACTGTGGGCCGTTCACACTGAACATCCTCATGGGTCTTCCCTCATGAGCGTGTGGCAAAAGTTTTCATGCACTGGTACAACCTTGCAATGGTAGCCAAGGTCTTTTCCACCAACTCTCTCACAGTCGGACGTATCCACTACATGTACCTGCTATAGAACTTAAGTAACTTGAACTTACCTTAGCTCATACTCCAGAGATCTTCTACAGCTTTTGGCAAATGAATGCCTCTATTCAGAATCAAAATCTCAAGAGTAAGCGGAGGTCGACGACTTTCTAGTGCTGAGAGAGGCTTAACGTGTCGATTACACGGCCTAACGCAAGCTGGGTTGCTCGAACTTCTATAGTACCTGGCCAAACACAAGTCATGAGACAGCGGGATTTATCAAGTTTACCCCGGGTTTTGCACGATGATCCATAGTCTTTGGGACTTCCCAATTACTTCTAGTTATGAAGATGAAGCCGTTCTCGTCACTCTCTAGGTTCCTCGGTCTAGTTACCTGACAACTGAAACATGCACTTCAGCTGGCCAGAATAGGTCTCGAACCCGGCAATAGCGCATTGGCGGTGAGTTGAATGTCATTGTACACTTGGATGAGACAAGCTGTCCTCCCCTGTAATTCGAAGTCGAACTCCACTAACGTAGGGTGAGCGAGTTGTGCAGAACGAGCTATAAGCATACTGTCTGGCGCTCCCGGCCGACAATCCTATTGCCGCTAGGCGCTGTAGTGGCGAACCACACCAAAGTGCATTAGAACACGAGCCCGGCTATTTTGATTATAAAGTTTGGCTATCTTGACTATGTACTACTGTCACTAGCTGCCGCGTATTACTTACCTAATTATACCTCGCCGTGTTTAACTCCTTCTGGCACCTAATCAAGCGTAACTTACGATATTTACGGTCGTAATTGACGATTTTATAGGGTCGCAATTGACGTCGCGATTGACCCGTCTATGGTAATAGGAAGGAGCCGATTATATAGGTACTGGTTGGTAGTGGTATCTAGTTAAAATAGCTAGGTTTTAGAACACACGAATGTTAAGTAGGGGCCAATTCTATCGTTACCTAAATGAATTGTCTTAATTTGTCGTGGTTTAGACACCAATCTTTAAAATCCGCCACCTAATCACCTTCAAGTAAGGCTTGTTAAATTGATGACGCGTACTTCCGGAGATGCGAGACGTTTAAAGTATTTACTCCCGTTTTAATAGCTGTATAAAATACTGTCGTTACGATTCGATATTTGCTTTGGCTAGCGAGAGACTGCGCGTGCTTGAAAGGTATATTTTCCTATACGTCGCGCCGTTGTGACCGGAGGAAGGATGAATTACTATGCCGAGAGGCTTATTTGATGCGTAGTAAAAGCAGATTAGTCTTTAAAGCCTCAGCCATCAATAGGGAGTATACTTATTTGGATATCTATAGATAACTGATCTTTCTAAGCTTTCGTTACTTACGTACTCGTGCCGATTGGGAATGCTGTGATACTGCGTGTAATAGCCTCTGTCTCGAGCCTGCATTATTATATGAGTCATAATCTAGAGGTTTGAGCAAGCGTAGGGATGAAGTCAGCGAAAAAGCAACATAGACTCTGCTGCGTCAGAGGGGCATATGCCCAAGGTAACAGTCACTGATATGAGATGGTGCTCCAGAATTGATATGACATCTTCAACGTGGAGTATGGTATATAATGTGACGGCTTGTACAGCGGCAATCAATTTCTCCCTATCGTAGAACCCATGCTATATTATAACTGTGGTTAGTGTCTGGAAATTCATCCTAATATCATGGTTAATCTTGGTCGAGGTACAATCTACTTGTTGAACAGCTTTTGCTTTTCCATGTCGATGGTCTTCCATGCAAAGGAGCTGTCTTTAAGGCTGTCTTTCTAGAACATCCGGATTATGTTCGTGCATGCAACCAACGGTTGCGGAAAGCACTGATGGATTCTAGATTGCTGGCGCTGGATCTCGTCGCCGAAGCGCGGTGAACTAAGAAAAGGGGGTAGGTTAAGATCATCGATCAGCATTACAGGATACTTCTGTGTGCTTCCCAGCATCATTGTCGAAGTAAGTCTTCCGCAGTCGTCGGCGTATAGGTTCAATACCGGCTTTTCGCCACGTATGATTGGTCTTGGTTGAGTTGAAAATTCGACTACGACAACTTCATGCATAGGCTTTCGGCGTTTCAGAGACTCCCTACCTATTCTGCTATATGAGAAGCCAGATCTTCCTGGGTTACGTGGATACTGATGACTTACTATACGGCCGAGGCACAGCTGTGAATAGATTTGATGGGGTTTGTTAACGTTTCACGGGTTTGCTCTTTTATACCTCGAAGGACGCCACTTTTTTGGCGAACACGACGTACCCGTACACGATTGGAGGTAGATTAGTCGCTTATATCGCTATGACTGCCTATGATCGTGCTTCCGATATTAATAGGGCTGGATTTGAGGTTAGTAAGGAGGCGGAATAGAGTTATACGGACAGCTTAAAGCCTTACGCTTAATGGTATGCTACTGTGGTATCCTGTACCCCGACCTACTTTACGGACTATAAAAACCCTAAAGAAGAGAGCAAATCAAAGCTGCCCTTATTAGGCTTTAGTATGGGAGTTATGGGGCTCGAAAAGGTAATGGATTAGTGGGCTGATGGTAGCTTGGAAGGGTTCGTGGTCCAGGGTTAAGAGTAAAGCTTAGTTTACAAAGCGTCTAAGATCGACATATACTACCAATGCATGCTAAATGGAAATGAACTTGTATATTTTAAATGATAGGGAGGGAGTATGATGAACTCGAGGATGTAAATGCGGAAGCAGCCTGTTGAAGGGTTGCTGTTGGAGTATGGGCGGAGTAGGTGGATTTGGAAGATGGCCCGGGGTGATGCAAACGGCCCTTCTACATACACATATCTAGCTCAGTACTAGGTCTCTAAGGTTTGTACTTTCCGAAAGGCCCTAGTTGCACAACCCAATGAAACGGCAGAAGCTTACTTTTATTAAAGTAAAAGTGGAGCGTGTCTGTGAGGCAGACTAGTATTAAGGCTGATGATTAGCGGTACATGTTTTACCTGGGAAAGCGAGAATAGGAAACGAAGTCTGGCGTCTTTTTTCCTTTGTTGTAGGAACCCATGTCTGAGAGTTCACTCCAGGGAGTGAATGAATAGCGCCTAGCTTCACTTCGACTTGAACTCAGTGCGTACAGCGACTGCATATGAGCTGGACTATACCTAATGCTATGTCCGACTAAACTTCTGCAGCGAAAACGGTCCCTCCGTCATCAAATTCAACGGTAAGAACATAGATTTCTCTACTTAATTACGACTTATCCGCACTTTGAGTATACGATATTAAGGACTTCTATACACCACACTAACCAGACTATACAGGGTCAGTGGGTCCTGGCCTCATTGGTATTCTATGGATAATCATCAAGGGAACGTTCTGCGTTGTCCAAGCATCACACATTTATTCATTGCCATGGAAACACTGAACCTTGTTTTGAAATGAGCATCATTATCAGGACAGCGCGGGACATCGAGGATTTTCGAACTGAGGATACGAAACAAAGAGGTTCAATCCAGTTGCGCCTCACAGAGACCACTATAATGTTGCCACTTCGAGCACAGCGTACAAGTACTTTTAGGGCGAACACTCTTCTATAGTCATTCGATCTTCTCTAGGATACCTATGTCAATCCTCTATCCTTTCTTCCGCGTCGATGGTAGTACGGGAAGCTCTTTCATGAGCTTAATCTTGGTGTTAACTTAAAGAAATTATCCTTCTGCTTAGGTTATGCTTCGAGTCTGGGGCGGCGATCCAATCGCGCAGGGCGCAGGGATGCAAGACATCGAATTACCCAATGGACTCTCGATCTTACTGAAACATGAGGTCGGATCAATAAGGTGAATTTTCAGATGAAACAGTCCCCCAAGCGCTTTAGCTATCAATACAGGTGCAATCCAAAACAGCACTTGTAACACGCGAGTTTGCGCACAGCCCTTCTGGAGCGAAATTCGCAAAAGTTCAGTGCACGGATAGTTCAACGAGCTGAATAAATATAGAGAGTTTTCCTTGCAAGCCCAGTCGGCGATCAGCAGCGGAGTCCCATCTGACCATCAAGCTATCTGCATGCAACTTCACACCCAGAATGTCTTCAATACCCGAATATCAGCCCTTTCTGAAATACTCGGACGACCCGACGACCGAAGAACCATCATCACCAAGTCGGCCATCAACCCGTCGGAGCACGCTTTTTTCTCATGCTCTCGTGCTCATAGGCACATCACTAGTATGGATACTAGTCTTCTTTCTGTTCTTTCCAACACCAGCTGCGACAACGACGTCCCAAGGCACTGCACTTTCCCAGTCACCAACTACCTACTTAACTGGCCAGCGACACAACATTACCACCGGTAGAAAAAGAATTTCTTGCGGCTCCACTACACAAGAGGCAAGGGCAAAGGGCTGCAAATACGACGTCTTGTTGAATCACTGGGTCCCAGCGCAGTGCTTTGACAAGGACTCCGTCGATGAATATCAAGAAGATGCTAGTTGGGGGGCATTTGCGGATAAAAACATGACGCAGCAGTTGACCATTGACGAGATGTCAGAAAGAGACTTCTACTGGACTTCGATTCGGGACCACATCAACCACTGCGCTATCATGTGGCGGCGCCAATTTTACGCTCTCTTCGACGAGCGGGCTGCAATTGACACCATCGTCACCAGCCCTGGGCACACTGAGCACTGTTCGCAGTATCTCATGGATGCCGTGGACTCTAAATGGAAGGAACCAACAAAGACAATGAGAGGCTTCGCGGGGTGCTGGGTACGCGAAGTATAGTTCTCCATGCGATGTAGCACGACGAACGCCAAGGCGAAGGAGTCTGGTTTCTCCAGATGTTGGTTTAAGGGTTGGATCACGGCAACGAATATATAATATCGCACGTCCCCGCTGCTCGAACGTGACACCGTAGTAAAGGCCAAACCTCGTCGTATTTTAGTGAAGTTTGCCCACTTCGAGTTGCCCGCAGTTTCAATTTGCCCCCAATATTCTTTTCGAAGGTAAAAACAGTAAGTAACTCAGTCTTGGTATGTGTAAATCTACAACGTTTCTCGATGAGAGCCTGCGGAGCATGCTTGGTCAAGCACGAGACTGGCGCCCAGGGATTGATGTCGATTACGAGTTAAGATAACTTATATAATGCAATGAAAGATTGTTTCATTTAGGCTGGTGTAAATAGGGCATGATGCGAAGGTACCTCCTCGCCACACGTGCGATACCGAACACCCGCAAAATGCTGAGCCGTCTCGCGAACCATGCATCGCGTACAATCTGTAGCACCCAAGGTGGCCCAAACTTTGCTTATGTTGTTCCCTCTGGGGAATAGCGGCATGGCACGTGACCCGCGTGTTCTGTCTCGGTGTTGATACTGCCATTCGACTACCGCATGGCAATGACGCATATCAATATCACTTTATCATCGCTTTCCACCTAGGCTCCATCAGCTTCTGCTCTGTTTCCCTATGAGACTGTAAAGTATCGCCCAGGCAGTTTCGACACTCTCCGGGATATCCACATGGACGATGAACCCTTTACCCCTTGGACCATAGCCCTCGCCGTCGTCTCTGAGGCGAGGAATTTCCCCCATGAGTAAATCAACGAAGCGTTGCATGCTCCAAATGCCGCTTGATGTCTTGTGGCCAAACTGCTCGTCGGCAAATTCAAGTTGAGCCATGACATCCTTGCCAACGGACCCCTTCAGTGAGTCGATAAGTTTCACTTTGGGATTGAACGTAGGCCAGCTCTTGATTCGAGGTACAGCGTTGGACTTTCCCTCGTATGCCTTTTGGAAAGTGGCGACCGTCCGTCTTGACATCGTGGGATCCTGCACTATGACGATGGATCTCGGTGAGTAAACCCCACAGGCCTCGAGGACATGTTTTGACTCGGCTGCATTCCCTCCACAATTTGTAGAGCGATCCTCAACTACAACCAAAAGTTTGTTCGTATCATTTATCTGAATAGTTGCTTCCGCAGTCCCGACGTCATGAGCCTGGACGCCGTACCAGCGCTCGGCTATGAGTTGCAATACACGCGATTCGGCCTTTCCTTGTACTTCATCGGCAATTGCGCTGTAGACGGGGTGCCTTTTGATTGCTTCATAGAGAAATGGCGTCGAGTGGCCGATACCACCACATAGGACCAGAACCGTGTTTCGTCCCTCCCTGAACAATATGATCAGCAATTGATCGAATGATTAATAAATATACACCATTGGACCATTTGTATACCTGGCAATCTGCTTGTTCAACTCCAATCCGCCGGTAGTCACGGCCGAGAAAACTACATCTACGAGTGACAAAACCGAAGAGGCACAAAAGACGATGACATCGGTCGGTTGGTGCCGTCCTAAGCCGCTCGGAGCAGGTCCTGGGAGAGATTGAAGGAACTGGTTCAGACCGTCTACATCTTTGATCTCTTCATGTGATAGAAATGAGGATAGACTATTGATTGCGTGAGCAGCGTCAGCCATTACTTGAAGTGAATTGACAGCCATTTGGCATGCTGGGAGGAAAGGAGGAACGCGATCGAAGCTGCAACGTGAAGAGGGGTAGATGCAATAATGAGTTGCTTACATAAAGTGAGTTTCTAATACCTACCTTACGGATGCTAAGTGTCTCCACAGCCTTGCGGCTTTTGCACTAGGGTGTCACGTGGGTGCGAGGTAGTCCACTGGTCTTGGTGGAATCAGTAAGATAGTGCAACATCAGGGGCGTTAGAGTTCTAGATCAGCCTTACTCATGATAGCATTCTATCGTTTGTGATAATAAATATTGGGCCACCTTGCTTAGTATCACAGTCTCAAGGAGACCCCACTGCCAACATACATCTCTCTACTAATGACGATTAAGCGTTGATTTTAACAAGCCCATAAATAAGTCGCCCTCCGAGCTTCGTATGAGAAGGAAAAGACATGTCAGAACAACGTACGCAAGAACGACTGGTGAAGGTGCGGTGAACGATTTTCTCAATACAGCTCAGTTTCTTGTCTCTTGACTTTACATCTTTAGGAGGAAACTTGACGCAATCCCAGTGTTTCATTGATCTTACCCATGTGAGATCCTATTATCACTAAGTACGTATTGGAATTCACTCGTTGATATCTTTTAGCCAGTTTTTTTTCTTAATTTCTTTTTTTTATAAGAATGACACGTCCACCTATGTTTTTGTGTGAGATCTTCCTCCGGAAAGCTGCGGACTTGATACTACAAATTTGGTTCCGCAGTCCAGGAACTCCGCAGGCTATTGACCTCCCGTAGGTGTCATCAAGCTCTGTGAAACTCCAACGAACTATTGAATAGAGCAAGCTTGTGCCTTAGCCTTCGGAGGATCCGAAGAATTCTTAAGCGTCTTACCATGTGGCGGGTGTGGCACCTGGGGGTTTCGGGATCAAGAGCACTCGGGTAGAGGATGTGTCAAGTCAGGGGAGCACATTTCTGCAACATTCAGAACTCCGCTCCACAAGTGCTCCAATCCAACTTGAAAAGGAGAAATCCCATTCCAAAGCGCAGAAAGACTACTCTTTCTCGCTAGCATCCGAGTTCCCCTATCATAGTGCTTTCTCCACGGGGCGGAAGGTATGGAGAATCTGAGAGCAGAACTTCAAACTCACCCGATCCCCAAAGCGACTCCTGGAAGTGTCATCTTCCGTGTTCTGGCTGCCTCCGTCAGAGCCAATACGTCGCGAATCTATCGAAACCCGCAAAGTGGACACGCCCTACCTCTGCCTTTTGTCCCAAGGCACACCGCTATTTGCAGGGTGTCGGATGCTTCTTCGGATGTTACGAGCCTGAAAGCAGACCGGCTTATCTTTTTTAACTCTTACATTCATGCACGTGATGGAGATGGACTTTACATCTCAGCCATGATCGAGGGTTCCACTCCTGGAAGCTTCATGTTGTCCCGTGGAGACTGGCGAGATTCATACGCAGACTACGCCTAGCTAACCAATGAGAATTGTCATGTCCTTGATGAACACCGTTTGCTGAGAGACGAGAAACATGGTGGCTTAGGCTATACTATCGAGGGCTTGACAACCCTATTCAGCATGCTTGTGCCTTTTGGGGGATGATCAGATATCGATATCAAACCAGGAGACATTGTTCTCATCGCCCCAGCGACCGGACGAAGCGGATCTGCTGCGGTGCATCCCGCCTTAGCATTGGGTGCACAAGTTGTAGCCATTGGCCACAATTACAATATTTTGCCACAGCTTGCGACTATCAACTCACAAATCTCGACTGTCTCTATCACCGGAGACATTGCAAAGGATGCCGAAATCACACGCAATGCATCCCGCAGCTTAGCTGATGCATTTTGAGACATGTCGCCCGCCACTTCTGGGTCCTCGCTGTCTCGATGCACTCAAAAGCGGTGCTCGTGTCAATCTAGTTGGCGGTGCCCTCACTGAGGTCAACTTTAGCTATCCTGATATCATCAGCCGTGCGCTCACAGCTAGAGGGACTATAATGAGCACTGCGGAACAGACAAAACGACTCATAAAATTAGTGGAACTCAGTATTTTGCCACCCGGGGAGCGAGCTGACATGGGGCCGGTCGTAACGTTTGGCTTAGAAGCTTGGGAAGAGGCTTGGGATGCCGCAGATCAAAGAAGAGAACCCGGAGAAATGCCCCTTAATCCTCGGGCTAGATTGTCCGTGGGATGTATTGTGTGCAACGGCAAAGAGAGAGAATTTCCTCAAAGATTCCATGTTCATTGTCGGCACTTTGCGATGTGACCATTGACATCGTGTCGAATTGCGGCATTTGCCAGTATTCATGCACCACGAGAATGTACTAGAGAGAATCATTGAGCATTTTCAGGTATCTCATCCCTCACAGGAACAATGTGGCAAACTCGCCGCTTACTCAATACAGTGACCTTGAACGCCTCAGGTCAAGTCTTGATTGCGGAAATCGGGCACTTGAAATTCAGATCTCATCCGCGCCAAGTCCGCCTGCGGCCTGCGACGTCCGCGATCGCTCCGTCGCATCCCGCGGCCGTCGGCCGGGAGCAGACAAACATCCCACAGGCTAAATTAACCTTATCCCACCGGCTGCAACGGGATTCAAAAGAGAAGATCTACCGGCGCACATACGCAATTTGTTTTCCGGGAGGGACTGATCTCTTTTCATCTACTCAAAGCGCTGTTTCCTCAAGCTCAACGCAATCCCATCTCAAATCTTCCTGCCGTTCGTTCCGGCATCATGGCACAGGACAAGACGAAGGAAGTCGTGAGAGTGATCGATGCACCAATTTCCGATGTCTGGGCAGTCATTGCAGCTTTTGGTTCCGAAAAGCTCTGGTTCCCCAATGTCATCCAGTCCAGTCTCGAGGGATTTGGTATCGGGTCAATTCGCACACTGACTTTCAACAACGGTCATGTGGTCCACGAGCGATTGGAGATAGCCGATCCCGAGACACACACCATCACCTACCTGATTCTCGACGGCGTCCCAAACACGAAAAGCCCCCGTGGAACGCTGAAATTGACGACCATTAGCGATATCCAAACACGATTCAGTTGGTCGGGCGAATCTGAGTGGACGGAGCCAAGCTTTAAACCGGTTCTAGCTGGAATGTTGGACGAGATGTTCAACGGGTGCATGGATGCCATTGAGTCAATTTTCAAGTAGCTTGAAGGAAAAGTGTTCGTGGTTTATGAATTAAGTTGAAGAGTGAATATATAAACGGTTCCAGGCGATGGCGTGTTGGTGGCCGCAACTCTAGTGAATTAATACCGCACACGCTGTCCACTGTCCGCATCTTCTTTCGATGAACTTAACGATGCCCGGCGTCTGACCCGACCTCGTTGACGCCAAAATGGTTGAATGAGTGACGCACGCGTCATACCCTCTACTTATCGACAGGGTTTCAACGGCTTGTTGTTGTTGTTGAATCTGTCTAGTCTCTGCGTCCGCCCATCTTGTTGTTCTTCTTGCACGGACTTTCGTCCACAGGATCTGCGGCTGAACCCATGTTTAGCGACTTTCATGTCTCACTTGGCATTGTTTGTTACAAGAGCACCTTGCCCAACCTTCTAAGGTTTGTAGCTTCAATCGTCAAGTCTAAAACTCGATCATAGATTGCTTCCATTGAATGTAACAAAAATGTGTTCAATTTAAAACGCCATCTAGTAAATCTAGTTCGTACCTTGTTCACTCTCGATTATCTTCTTGAGGCTCTCATATGCGTTTTCCAACAAGTTCATTTCACCAGGGCTGTTCTGGGTATAGCGAGCGTTGTACTTCATGATGCTCTTCGTCTTCAGGTAGGTCGCAATATCGAGGGGGATCGGGCTGCCAACAACGTTCCAGGCAATAGACTCAGTGCAAGGAGGGGTGGTGAGAGAGCCTGTGTATCTTTGGTACGTGTTAGATCAATCTTCGGAAAGGCTTCTACGGATCGATAAAATGGACATACTGGTAGATGGTGTTCTTTGCGATATGCTCAGCCAGACTGGTGAAGTCCAGAGGTCCAGTTTCAGCGTGTGATCCGAACTCGGTGACCTTGTCAACGTTCTTGAAGACGGCGGCCAAAAGAGGGTCGGAAGTCTCAGCAACCTCAATCGGGAAGCCAACGACAGCGAGAGAGGAGCCTAGATAATGATTAGCCATGTCATACAGGGTTACAAAGAATCAGTGTTAGCAAGGACATACCATTTCCAATTTCAGCCTCCCAAACAAAATGAACTTCGAGGGGGAAGTGCTCGCCGTTGATACGATGCTCACTAGGGGTGTGGAAGTGGAATTGACGCAGGCTGTAGGTCTTGCCGCCATTCTTCATGGTACCGTTTGCGCGAACCTCTAGGAATCCGGAGAGATTCTCGAGTTCGCCACCCTCGGGATGCTGGTCGGGGCTGAAAGTGATGGTCGAGCCCTGAATCTGCTTGGTGTTTGACTCTTGAACATTGATGGGAGACTGGCTTCTACCAAGAGCACAAGCAGAGTTGTTGGAGCTGATGGAGTGCCAATTCAGGGGGCCATTCAGGCCATCGAATCCAAAAGTACCATCAGCCCTTTTGAAAAGCTGATCCTTCTTAAAAAGGCTGGTTCCATGGTGGCAGAAGGCGGCGACCGCGGGAATGAGGGAGAGGATAGTAGCTGACTTCATTGTGAGAACAAAGATTGTATAGGACAAGCGATCGTAGAGTAGGATAAAAGAGTGACTGGTTCTCGGTGAAGTGAGATGTGAGTAACTCTATGAAACATCAGATTAGGCAGTGGCAGATCTAAAGGTAAATATACACCAGCACTGCAGAGTGGTAGTTAATCGTAAGGAGCGGGAAGCTATGACAACGAGATGCGATATTAATTTCATGGAGCCATGATAGCACCAACCTGCGTAGAAAGCAACGTCTTGGCAGGTTTACCTGGTCAAGACGCAAGAATCCCAAGCCCCTTTGATGGACTGGCAGGCTTTTGCCAGCTATCTGCTCGGAGTATGGAAGGGGCGGTCCTCTTTGCGACCACGTGCTTGGCAATGATCAATCGCGGACGGGACCAGGGGGAATACTGGCAGGGATAAGAGTCAGGACATGGGAAACACATCACGAGAACGGAAGGGGGGCCTCTCCACGTTCAGATGAAGTCGGGTCCAAGAGAAGCATAGTAGCAAACGCTGCCAGAAAGACACCTGGAAAAGGACGCCGAAAGATTGCCCGGAACAGGTTGTCATCAAAAAAGTCAAATTGGCGAGCGCTTGGCGATAGGCGTTGCAATACCAGTGGAGATCACACCACGTTATCCCGCGTGAACACCACATCCCGCGATATTGAGCAGATATGTAAGTCTTGGCCAAGTGGTAGATGGTGAATCTTGGCCAAGCAAATGAGGGATGAGAGGGCCCTCCAAGACTCCAACCCAACAATGCAAGAGACTCAGCTTCAGTGCAGACAGAATGTCGAGGGAGCCATTCGGCGCCGACGCAGGTCCGTGAGCGGCTGACTCGCCCTGCTGGTGGCCACATCTTCATTAACCTCTGTCATCCGTGTTCAAGAATAGCCGCCGCTCACTGGGATAGGCTCATGCAATTGTTCCTGAGTGATGAAATCATCCGAACTCGCTAGAGCGGACTTGCGAACACCGCACATGGCATCGAAGGAGCAGGGCGGAAAAAGATGGGACAGGATCCAGACGTGAAGAGCACGAGCAGCTGCCAGCCCGTGACAGTGGTGGCGTTGTCAGTTAGGACCGATGGTGATGCGACAACGCTGACGCCAAGCACTGGGGACAGGGCTCCGGAGGTTCCAGAGCGCGCGCCTTACTCGGTACGGCAAATGTAGAGAGGCCCATCGTGAGGTGAGGTGAGGGCTAAGCGGTCGGCGTAGACGCAGGTAAACTGAGCTCTGCGTGGTTGATGCTGGTCAAGATAAAGTTTAGGGCCCAGAGGAACTATGCGCCTGGGTCATTGTGGCTTCGCTGATTGGAGCCTACGCCGCCCAAGATGAGTCTGCAGGTCGGTCTATGGCGAGCCAAGAGCCTCCAAGACTGAAGCGGGAGGGGTTTGCTCGTGGACGTGCCCTGGATGCATTTTTGGCACACAGCCACGTTGCATTACTTTACTCTTTACTGCTCACGTACGGAACAGTGTGTATGAATACTCGTACCATGCCCGAGACCACCTATAGCTTTCTAGGCTTTCGCATACCGGTACCTTAGTCCGGCAAGTGTAGGCGAGGACTGAAACTAGCTTAACCCGTCATGTGTACGTAACCTGCCGAGTGCTATTGAGCTCGGAGTGCAAGAGCTTCTTCATGTTGACTGTTGCCAAGACTTTGGGAACCCATCTTGGTCCATCTTAACAGCCACGAATGGTCTGTCTTGGCAAATATCTAGCTGCGGCGTTTCCTCGATGGCCCAGGAAAAGTCCAAGACTTTCCCAAGACTTTCTCAAGACTTGTCCAAGACTTTTCCAAGACCTCCTCCCAAAGGCCAAGACCTGGGGACACGACCGACATTCTTTATCGGGCATGGCGGCGCCGTTTCTCCGTGGGTTCGAGCGGGCGTACCGACGCCTTGGAACAGGAACCGGGCGGCGCATCTGAGCACTGACATGCGCCAGCGGCTGATGTCTCACTCTCGGGTACCGCCTGGGCGCCGCCTGGGATTCTCGTATCCGCTCATTGGCTCTTTGTCGACTCGTCGCCTTCCCCTGATTCTTGCGGATACCTTCACAGGAGACGAAACTCACTGCTTGCGGCGCAGCGGCTGTGTGTTCGTCTGGTATCTGCACATCTGTATGAATGGACATCCAATAAGTAGTGAAAAGCAGTACTTGCTGGCTTCTGACAGCTATGGCTCATCTTTAGATCGGAATGGAAACAGCAAGCGATCCTTGGGATGGGAGGAAACTTTGAGCTATTCCGTCATCAGCCAAGATTTGCGCATAACAATCTGCGAGCACTTTAATTACTAGGTAAGGCAGGTCCTCTTGAGCGAAAGGTCTAGGAACACTTGACAATGGCTTCATAGAAAATAACGTGCACTTATTACAACACTCGCTAGGTCTCATACTCGTTCATCCCATCCTTCAGGCTTCTCTTCAGCAGCTCTCCCACCATCCCACGACTTGCGTCCACTGCGCCAGGCGGGCGGTGGTCGTCCCTCCAAAGTCCAGAGTCCAGAAGGATGCCCATGCCCTGCCCAGTGCAGCTTGCCGAGATCCCTAGCGTGCAATAACGTTTTATCTTGGCACACTAAATTCAGGACTGCGGCACTGCGACAGATGAGGGCCGCCGCGTAATTGGCTGCATTGATCGGCCTTGACTTCAAGGTTTCCGTGCAGGACTCCAGGCCTCTCCGACAGCAGCAGATTATTTTCGGTGGAGGTGGGGGCGGGACACTGGGTGGACCTGTTGAAATCTAGAATCCTGGAGAGGAAAATATTATTCCAATTTTCAGTCTCCTCCCACATCTTGGCTTGGCGCAGCGGGTTTCTTCCATTTTCAGAAAGGTCAAGAAGGAAATCATATTCCAGAAACACCTCAGGGCTTATCACCAGTCATTCAAGTTGCTCAAAGGAAAGAACAGAAAGAACAGCCAAGAGGGTCGCAACCTTGGACCAACCCAGTCGGCCAAGCCTCAATTCTCCCTCAACCACTTCAACATCAACGACACAACACATCAAACCAATCCTTGGCAAACTCTCACTCTCATACATACGGATATACATACACATACGGATACACACACATCTCCGCTTTCGTTATCCATGTCGCTCTCCCTATCTCCTCTACTAGACGCGCTACCGACGGACTTTGGTTCCGAGTCAAGCGGACTTAACTGCCCCCGCCCGACTGTCACTGCCTCGCCAGCATCGTCCATCTGGAGAGATCTCCCCGAAGCTGTCTTTCGCCGACATGTGGTATCGTTGGAAAAGCTGACCAATGCTGTCCCTGTCGACGCTGAATCGTTCCCGCTGCCATCCTATGCAACAGCATCTTCAGATGGCAATGCGGAAGCACGTGTTCAAGTGCTTGCAGATGTGTCCCCCGTGGCGATCGTAACGGATGTCTCGCACAGAGAGGGCGCCGACCAAGTCCAGCATTCCCGTTATCGCCTGCTGACAATTGCCACGGAGCAACGTCTGGCAGACGATATTGCCTACCTGGTTGCTGTTGGCGAGGGAGCACAGTCCGTTGCTGCCGCCACTGTCCAAGAAAGTCGGATACAACTCGACGCTACGGATACAACTATAGGTCCCGATGGAGGCCCTAGTCAAGATCAACAAACACTCCCAGCAAGTCTCAAGGTCACCATAGCCTCTGCAGACGCGATCGAGCCCGAATCCCAGGCTTTCCTACGCTCTGTTTTCCAAATCCTCTCTACCCCGCTGCCTGCCAAGCCCTTACATAGCCTCTTGGACTTGGTCATCCGGCATCACCAAACGCGCCTTCTCAACCGGCTTCGATCCGCAAAATGGAAGAAGCCAACCTATCTCTCCCGCACTCACAAAAAACCCCTGTATGCCGACTTCGCCAACCTCATACACCGTGCACAATTTCTCTACTCCAAGAAAGAATCAGCCACGCGGGTAGCGCTAGAGTGCAAACTCTCGGAGATGGCCGCCTTGCTAGAAGCCTTTGAGACAGACCCAGACGACCACGGAAAGCTGGTCGAGATCGCGCAGTCTAGTTACCGACTTTGCGCGTCCACCCTGGTTGCTAACTATCTAGAACGCTTACAAGCTATCAGGGCAACAGCTCAAATTCAGGCTTGTCTCAAAACCCTGCGTCAGCTAGAAAAGATCGCAGCTTACTATCGCATCTGTCAAACTTTGACTAGTCTGTCCCACTCACACCCCATGATTTTCAACAGCGCTGAACTCGTTTTCTTACCTCCCTACGAGGCAGTGCCGCTTGCTCTCGCCTACCAGCCGTGGGCAAAATCTACCCACGTGCACGCAGAAGTCATTCTGTCCGTACATCACGACTTGGAAAAGCCTGAAAGTTCTTGGCACAAGCCAAGATGTCTCGGCGCCTCCAAGTACTTTTGCTACCTCTGCTTCTTGTTCATCCGACATCATGGGACCTATTTCGCGGCCAATACGCACGGGGCCTGCTACGACCAATGGACTATCCCAGATCTTGCGGACTATCCTGAGTCCCTCGTAGACCACTACAGGAAAGTTGTGCGAGCAATGGACGAGGAAGTACAACATCAAACGCATGGCGCGACGTGGAGGCCGGAGCCGATGACGAGCCGAGAGAACTTGATAGGACTAATAGATGGATTGATTTGATAACGTGAGTTCTGCCCAAGCCTAATCTGATCCAAAGTGTTCCAGGTTAGACATTTGCCCGGACTTGGCCCACTATGTCTGTTTGTAAGTCATGACTCTACCATTTACATCGATTGTTTCGATGGCAAAGCGCCCGCTAGAGACGGCCACGATTCAGGCACGGCCAAGCCCTGTCCACTCGACGGTCCTTCTGCCAGCCGATCTTTGCAAAGCAGGCAAAGCCCCTTGAGCCCGAATTGAGCGTGTGTAATTGCACACTTACACCCGTGATTTTTCACACGTTGTGGGAAAGCCAAGCTCGCCAAAGGCATTGACGAATTGCTCGATGTCCATCATTCGCCCACCGCCCCCTGAGTCCCTTGTTAATATCCAAAGGTCAAAACCATGCCGCCCCACTCTCTCGCTAGCACACCCATTAGTACTGATAAGAAAGTCCTGTGCGATTCAGTTTTCGTTTGTTGAGAATATAGTACTGGACATTGGCCCAAATACCACAAGCTGCGGCGGCAGTAGTGAGGCCTGTTATAACGGTCCACCCATTACGATACTTCGGTGCATCTTCTTCTCTGAAAAGCTGCTTGCCAACAATGCCTGAACAGTTGGCAGCCATGATGAGGATAGCCATGGTGATAGAACGCTCACCGGCGGACTTGGCATTGGCAGAGACCCAAGCGCCGTTGACAGGGTCTGTAATGCGCGTCAGTTACATGAAGACGCCGTGTATTCGGAAGGGTTAGAACCTACGCCAAGGAAACGAGAACGCTGTTGATAGGGTCAACATGGCAAATCTCGAATTGCGGCCGGCATCAATGAGCAGGAAGTTGCCAAGCTGTGTATAATTAGCTGGGGAGCTCGCCAAGATGAGGCACTTCACAAAATGTCAACTAACATTGAAGCCCCAGAATATCAACAGGCCTAGGAAAACCCATGGACCACGAACTCCCGTTTTATCACTGCGAACATCAGTCAACTCTGTTTTGTTTTGATGGTGACTATCTTGGCAGAAGAATGACTTACGCAAGAAATCCCCATAAGAGGTTAATTGGTTGTTGTTGTTGTTGTTGTTGTTGTTGTATTTAACGCCGTGGCGGCCGGGCTAGAGCCCTTACCGCAGACCTCCCGAAGGGTATATGGCGTGGAGGGCCGTGAGCCAAGGCTACCTACTCTACAGTACGTCGTCTCTTTACATCGTCCTCCAAATCATGCCTTGTGGCCACTACGCGTTCTGTCTGTCCCCGGTTCCCGCTGGTGCCCCAGTTTCATTCTTTCCCAAATCGTCCCTTGGAATCGGGAGGTTCTTTGTAGTCCGCACTCACATCTACGTAGGTGTGGATGCTGCTACCGCAGACAGATCTTCTGGAAGAAGTCCGTCACGCGGAGAAAGGCCTCGAAGCCTCGTGGGTCGGTGATTAATCTCTTGAAGTAGGCCTCGAGAGATCCCATAGGGCCTATGGGCTCGGGCATACTGCGAGAGTGGAGGGTCGGCCACCGTTGCCTCCTCGCCAGCGTTAGTCGACAGTAGACCAGGTGGTCCACGTCTTTCGCCTCTCCACAAGAGCACATCATTAGAGCGTCGTCGTGGTTGAAACGTCGGTGATATTGCTCGAAGTCCCCGTGACCCGATCGTGCCGCCAGCAGGTGATGTAACGTAGCCCGCGGCAAGGCCAGTTCAGGAGGGCTGGACAGAGCTGCCTCAAGCCCCAAGTCCGCGTACCGCGGCCTTCGCTCTTTATACCACCATCTCCTGTGCTGGCTTTGTAATTTTTCCCTTGCAAGCCGCTTGATGCCCGCTAGTGTTGCCATTTGACCCATCCGCGCCGGCAGTGTCGTTCCTTCTTTGGCCAGCCGGTCCGCGGCCTCGTTTCCTTCGATGCCCTGGTGTCCCGGGGACCAGTGCGTCCGTATATCAAATATCCTGGCCGCTTCTTGGATTTCGAGGAACGCGTCTTGTGACGAGTCCGGCGCCTTGCCGCGGATGCCTTGTATAACGCTGGTGTTGTCGATACATATGTGGATTGGATGACCGCGATTGGTGAGCAGAGCCCTTCTGAGGCCGGTTCGCGCCCCTTCGACCTCGGCGTCGAACACTTCTGCTAGTCCGAGTCGGCCGCACCCTTGTGCTATGCGTTTGGAGTCTCGGTAGATGACGAAGCCGTACCCCACGGCTCCGTTCGTCGCCCTGGAGCCGTCCGAGAAGACGATCATATGGCTTTCCGGTACTGTCTTTAGCCAGCGCTCGAAAGCTTTCGCAGCCTCTTCTTTGCATTGAACTACTATCTGATCCTGTGAGCTTGGCAGGTACTGTGATTGAAGGAACGCTGGTCTTCCGCATCTTGGCAGAAGTTCAGCCGTCCGTTGTAGTCTCGTCTGTTGCTGTCCCTGCTGGGAGAGCCGCGCGACTAGCGGGTGTCGGCGATCAATCCTCTGTAGTCGGACTGCGGCCCGTAAGCGGACGCCCTCTAAGGCGACTTTGGCTGACGGTAAGCCGGCGTCTCGGAGGAGGCTACTGGTTGGCGTTGTCCTCCAGACAGGCAGAACGGCCCTTGCTGCCGCTGTAATGACGCTGTCGATCTTCTGCACGAGCCCCTTTTGGCCTGTGTTGACGGGTCTTCCTTGGAGAGGCGGATTCGTGTCTGTCTCCGCTTGGCGTCTCGAAGCCGGCTTCGTGATACCTGCGTACCATGTTTCGGCGCCGAAGAGCGCGATCGGCAGTACGCAGGAGACGACGGCTTTTCGCACGGCGGCCGCTGGGAGTCCCCTCTTTGTGTTCGTAAGCTGTCTCAGATGTTGAGCTGCCCTCTTTGCTGCAGCTACTTTTGCGTCGACATGGTGCCGGAAGGACAGTCTCTTGTCGAACCAGACACCCAGCCAGCGTACAGGTTTCGTCGAGGCCTTGACCACCAAATCCCCCGCCCGGACCTCTGGCAGCTCCGCTGGCTGGCCGTGCTTCCTAGTAAAGTGGATGACCTCGCACTTGCTCGGGTCAAAGGAGACCTTGTTCTCCAAGCCCCATCTGAGAATGCCGGCTGCGCTTCGGTTGAGTATTGCGACGTTGCTCTCCAGGGAGGGGCTGATGGCCAGAGTGGCGATGTCGTCCGCGTACCCGAATCGCGCGTTCGGGTCGTCTTCAAGTATCTCTGCGATGTAGAGCAGAAAGGCAATGGGAGATAGTGGTGACCCCTGAGGCAGCCCGCATGACAGCGGGAAGTACTCCGTTGTGCTTTCTTCCAGTCGGACTCTAGCGGTGCGGTTGCAGCAGAAGCTAAAGATCAGTCTGGTCAGGCCATGTGGCCATCCCTGCTGACGCAGTCTAATGACGAGCCGGTTCCGAAGGACGGAGTCGAACGCCCCTTTTACGTCCATAGTCAGAAGTGTCGCCGTGAGTCCTTTTAGGAGGGCCATCTCGATGTCGTGGGTGAGGCAGGTCGTCAGATCGACGGCTGACCTGCCTTGTAGAGCCCCGATCTGTTGCGGACTGATGATGCGCTCGACAATCGCCAGGGACGCCATCCTTCTGGCTATCAGTCGCTCTAGTCCCTTGCCCAGGCACGAGAGGAGCGCGATCGGCCGCCAGGACCCGGGCTTGGAGGCATCCCTGCCGGCCTTCTGGATCATGACCACCTCAGCTCTGCGGAAGGGCAGAGGAAAGTGGCCGGCCCGCATACAGGACTGGAATAGCTGCCTGACCGGTTCCGAGATGACATCCCAGCATGCCTGGAGGAGGCGTGTTGTGATGCCGTCCACACCAGGGGTCGTTGTCTTTGTTAAGGTGGCCGTCTTCACTTCTTCTCCGCTAACATTGTCCTGCCAAGTAATCGCTCGCCTCGGGACGACGGGTACGTCAAACGGGTCACCCGGTGCGTCATCTTCCGCACTAAACCTGTCGAGAAGGGCTCCCCGAAGCGCTTGAGCCTTTTCGTTAGTATCCTCGATCGTCTGGTTGTCCACAACCAATGGGGGTGCTCTGGTCAGTAGGCTCGCCTTCCGCCAACCCATGATCTGGTACAGGTCCCGGTCTGAAGCGACTCCATCGATCTTTCCGGCCCAGTATGCTCGCTTAGCCTTCCTCACCGTGCTCAGGAACGCCTTTCGTTTCTCCATTAGATAAAGGTGCGCATCTTGCTCCGTCTCCCAGGCTTGTTGGTTGCGGGCAGCACGGTATGCTCTGTGGGCCTCTGCGCATTCCTCCGTCCACCAAGCCGCGCCTTTACCATGTTTTCCTCTCTTCTTGCCGACCGCCTCAATGGCTCGGGAGAAGAGCTCGACGATGTGACTTGCCTGCCCGTCCAGGTCTTCCGGAGTAGGTTGATCCCCCAGATTGGGCATCGCAGCTAGCCCCCCTTCGATCAGGTCTCTCAGCCGAGGCAGCGCCGAGTCGGGCACTGACAGTGGCCGTGGCTGCGGGTGGCCCTCTCCCTGTGACACTGGGCGTTTGAGTAGTGGTATGACGGCCACGATGGCCTCGTGGTCAGCTCCCGGGTGTAGCTGTGGGCTGACCTGCGCGTGCGCAAAAGGGATATTAGAGAAAGCCAGGTCCAGGACATGTCCGCAATCCTGGGTTGCCACCCCAACTTCGCTGATAAGAGAGAGATTGTGGCCGTCTGCCCAGCCTGCGATGTCATCTCCCCGGTTCCCGTTCCTCGTCCCGGGCTCCCAAGAGTAGTGATGCGCGTTGAAGTCACCCGCGATCAAAGCTCGCTCCGGGGGTTTGAGTTCTAGCAGTATCCCTGTTGTGCGGCTGTGGGGGTCGCGGGGTTGTCTGTACACGTTGACGATAGTCGTCGTTTTGTCGACCACCAGCCACAGTACGTCTCTCGTGTGGACAGGCCTCTGCTGCTCCACCGTCATCCCTATCCCTTTGCGTGTGTAGGTCAATACTCTTGGTCTGGTTCCTTCGCTGTCCCAGAAGTCGACCGGGACGAAAGAGTCGAAACCCGGGTGCGTGTTCAGTTGCACGTTTCCGTCCTTCCAGCCCGTCCAGGGTTCCTGGACGAGGACCACATCTATCTGAGCCTCCCAGCAGAGCTGCAGGAAAGCCGTGTGCGCCGGGGAGATCTTTCCGACGTTGCCCTGCGCAACGCGTAGCATCCGTGGGGTCGCCGCTCTCGGCTTACGTCTCCGAGTCGAGTTCGAGGTGGGTGTAGGCATTCGCGACGTTGTAGTTTGGCTTCTGTGCTGCCCGTTGGCTCCTGCTTGGCATGGGTAGCACGGGACGGTCGATGGAGGTGTTGTCGGGGGAGTCTTCGCCTTCGCCTTCGTCCGCCTCGTCTTCATCCATGCTGCTGCTGTCAGTGCTTCCGTCACCGAGGCAAACGATCGAGCTTGCGGAGGGCGTTCTCGTGCGCGCGCGCTTGGCGCCGGGTTGCTGGTTCTGGCTGGTGGAGGTAGGGACGCCTGCCGCCTCCTGGCTACTGTCGGATCGAGTAGCCTTGTACAGAGTGTCCGATGCTTTCTGGCCGGCCTTCCGGATCCGAGCCCGCTCCTTTCGACCGGGAAGGGAGACGACGCCGTTTACGGCCGAGGGCCTCGCTGGGCAGTCTGTGTGGCTGGCTTGGAAGGGGCCGCAGCAGTTGGCACATTGGGGCCTGGCCATGCAGGGTCCCGTTTCGTGTGAATCGGAAGGTCTTCCGCAGTTGCTGCAGATCGGTCGTCGTCCGCAGAACCGGTTGGAGTGGTAGCCCTGGCAGCCGGGGTCGTGTCGGATGAGCGTCCTTCGTTTCTTGACGGGCAGAGATCTGCCGCTTTGGTTGAAGAGCCTGAAGGGCGTGACCTCTGATGTGAATGATATGAGCCAAGATATTTCGTTCGTGACTGGGTTGGGCCCAAGGCGGGACGGTCGAGCAAGGACAGGCTTCTGTCCTGTCTGTGCGAAGACCTCATCTTCAACGAGTGTGGCTGGGTCCAGGACGTCCCCGCCAATGCTGTGTAGTTTTGTTGGGCATCGCGGCACAACGTAAGTGTACCACTTGATAGGCGTCTCGACCTGGTGGGCGCCGAGGCATTCCGCCAGCTTTGCCTTACTTGCAAGTAGTCTTTCCTGTATTTGCTTGTTTCGCGGCTTCAGAGAGTAACCTGTGCTGATATGGTAGACGTGGGGAAGGTCCGCTAGCCCCAGGCCAACGGCCTTACAGACGATCTGTCGTACGGCGAACGGTGCGATCTTCCGAGCGGCCGCTAAGCTTTCTTCCGGGACGCGGGCAAAGATGCGGAGGTCCTCCTTCGGCTGCGCCTGCGGCTGATCCTCGGCGGGGAGTGTGGCCTTCGGGCGGGCAGAGCTCTGGCAGCTCTGGCCGCTCCGGGTCGCCGCAGTGGTGTTGCCCGCCATCGGTGCGACGACAGCCGCCCAACTCCGGGCCGCTATTGGGCTTGTCTCGTGATTGATCAGTCTCTTGAGGGTTTGAATGACATAGGCAGTGGCTTCTTTCGCGATCTGCTTTCTAGAACCGTCAAAGCTGGCGACAACGCTGTCGACGGACCGTGCAATGGTCAGAAAGACGTCTTTCCGTGCCTCGTACTGTCTAGCTTCTTCTGCAAGGGCTGTCAAGACGGACCCTGTGGCAGATCCGCTCGGAGCAGATGCGGTAGAGGCTGCGGGCCCCTCGGCCGAGGTAGGGGCGTCGGTGGTGGCATCAAGCTGGCTTCCCGTTAGGCTGGGCCGGGTCGGCTGTGCCTCGGCGTCGCGGCGTCGCTTAGCTCTTGAGGTGGGGTTCGGCTCCGGAGGTGTCCCGGAGCCTGGTTCGGGGTCGGCTTGGTCGGCCGACATCAGTCCGGTGCCCGACGGCGGCTGTGAGGCCATCGCGGATGCGGGCTCCGGCAAGGGGAGGTGAAGAGTTTTCGGCTGTTAGTAATTTGGTGGTAGGCTCACTCATTCACTAACAGCAGATGCCAAGAAAAATTAGGCGAGAGGGAAGTTGGAGGTTAATTGGTATCAAGAGCCAAGCGCCAACTGAAACCATGGCATTGGATTCCAACCTTTCAAATCCCATAGAGTTCACAAGAGACGGCGCATAAGACGACAGAGTCGAAGATGGCGCCAGAGCAGCGATGGTGAAAACAACGTGCGGAACAAGTCTCCAATTCGTCAACTGATTTGACGTCAGCTTACGCTTGGTTTACTCCGACCTAAGAAGTCAAACACGTACCGCGGATTTCAGCTCTGGCCAGCTGACTGAGCGTTTCGAGTGAGCCTTGGAAGGGTCATCGATCATGACTCTCCTGTGTAAGATTTCGGCTTCTCGATCGGAGAAATAGCGAAAGCCAAGCATCGAAACTGGGTTGTTGACTTGGTTGGGAAAGCAAGCGAAAAAGGCGATTCCGACTAAAATTGTGAAAATTCCCTCAAGCTGGTGCTGTTAGCGATGACTTTGTCTTTTCTCGTTTGCCAATCTTTCCTCCTAGACCAAAGCTGACCTACAATGAAAAGCCATTGCCACCCCGCAAGTCCCGCGATACCTCTCATGTGCAGACTAAAGGCGTACACTCTGTCAGCTCTTGCTCGACATTCAAGACAAGTTATCACTTATGATTTACTTACATCCCGTACGCTATGAGGCCTGAACAGGCGGCAGCTAGCATGTTGCCAATGAAGAACCACGAGAACCTCTTGCTCGTTTCGTCCCTCTTGTACCATCTCGTCATAGTGAAGAGAGCTGCAGGAATGAAACCTGCCTCGCAAAGGCTACGCGTATGAACTGTTAGTTCCCTTCGCATGGTGTTGTTTCTCAATGGAAGATGTTCGTGCTTACCCAAGGAGAATGCGAGTTGCCATGTATGCTCCTAGCCCTTTTTGAAATGCTTGAAAAGTCGCAACCAATCCCCTGTCCACTTGTCAGTACTATTGAGCTATCACGGTCTTACTAGACAGGTTTGAGAAGAATTCTTACCAGGCCACGATCTGACCTCCAATCCAGAGCGTCGGTCCAATGCGGTACAGAACTAGATTACTAGGTATCTACAACTCATGTCAGCTGGGTGCTCTGGGTAAGGTAGGTGATTGCTGTTCCCTGAACTAACTTCCAGAATGACGATCCCTGCAGATAACAACTGCTGGCCAACATTGAACTGGTTCTGAGTAATTCCAATATCTTTAAGAAAGTAATCCGTCAAGGCGTTGCCACTGTTGCTAATCAGATATTGTTTCCATACAGATCAACGATGTGTAGATAGGTAGAGTTCGTACATGTTGCCACGGTCGAGCTGCAGGGCAAAAAAAGCGAGGATCAACAACGGCATGATAATGAAATCGATTCTGTATGACCATCAATCAGCTTGAGTTATATAAACCCCGAGAGCGGCCATGCAACTTACTTTCGCACCAGCCGACGCTCTTCCTCCGGCGTCCAGTCTATATCTGGATTTTCGCCATCACTCTGGCTTTCTGGGCTCTTGGCCACCGCGTTGACGTTCTTCTCGTCCATCGTTGCAAATTCTCAAGGCCAGAGCGGTTCGACTTGATCTCCCTGACATCGATTCGGGAGCAGTACGTCGAACGGCAAGGTGAACATGGCAACAGGAACCTTTTTCACATTCTCAAGCAACAGCTACGGCTGTACGGCAAACAAGACAAGAGCCATTCTGGAAGAAAAATTACATATCGCCCCTCATTGATCCCGGCTTACCTATCCAGGTCTCGCCTTACTGTTCCGCGTCCCACTTCTGATGCAGCTGTCAATCTCGGCCCTCTTGCTTCGACGGAACGGAATGTTGCCGTGGTCACAGCATTTCTGTAGAGAAATGAACAGATACCACGCGTCGCAGAGCCAACTTGTTGGGTTGTGCTAAAGCTGTTGCATGTCATTTGGGCCGACACTCGGCTGTCTGCCGTGTCGACGTATTGTAAGATGACCCACTCTCATGTTGATGCCATCGTCTGGATCGCTCACGCCATCGACGGCGACCCCTCAGAGTGCTCGAAACTCACCTTCACGCATCCACTCTCTATTCAGCTAGGCTTAGGTAAGATACTGATGCAATCGGCTTTCAGAATTACGAATATCTTTGGCGCCAATTGACAGGCCCAATTTATCGGGAGCGACCGACTTTCCCATTGTTGGAGTATTTGCATTGCCACTCTTCACCAGATCGTCGGCCGTGTTCCGACAAACAAAATCGCCGATGCAAATTAAGTGGCCTTCTGAAATGGCAATGTTGATTCTCTGCAATGCCGGTTTCTGGATCAAAAGTCAAACACGAGAAAGTAACCTGTAGTTGATGTTGGTGGCCCTCTTTTGGCGCCTGGGGAGACGCGTTGTCTAGTTCTGGTAACACTGAACGCTTTTCTCAGAGCTCTTCCCGATTGAAGCAACTTGAAGTCGACGAAAATTCTGACCAGCATCTCAAAAAGTGCGGGAAAAGCTTATCTTAACTAAGTCTGATTTGAACGTGTAAACGCCGACGTCATCGCCGACAAATCAGGAGGAAGCCTCAATAGCGGTCTTCTAAGGTCAGATCGCGCAATATTCAGACGTTGACGTGCTTGATTTCATAATTCGAGGGGAAATGAGAAAGGTGTCATCATGTTCTCATGGCAAAAGTAATATGAGTTCTTGTGCTGCTTGAGGTAGACCTTTGAGACACAAAATCATCTTTTCTAGGATTCGCCCTCCATACTGTTGTCAAGGCTATTCAATATGTCGAGTTTGGAGTCTAGAAAGCATGTTTCCCCGGACTCGGGCTTCCCAATTTCCTTACATCCCCACTTCCATCCGAAGATCAAAGATCACGTACCACCAGAGCCTGTTCGTGAGGAGAGATTCCCAGACAAGGATAGAGCCTCCTTCGCCGATCCCAAAAAGACGGCCCTCCTTTCAGGCGCGAAAACATTTGAGTTGACAGAATCAATCGGCACAGTGCTGGAAGGTGTGCAGTTGTCGCAACTTTCGGCACAGCAGCTAGATGAACTAGCACTTCTCGTTACAGAGCGCGGGGTCGTCTTCTTCCGGAACCAGGACCTGACAACTGAGGGCCAAGTGAAGCTGTTCGAGCATTACGGCACTCTCGATCGTCATCCTGCGCAAAAGGATGTGAAGTACGTTATCATCAAGGGCAGCCGCGAGGATCACCGTGAAATACTCAAGTACACTCCTTGGCCCTCTGGAGACTTTCACGCCGACACGTCTTTCGAGATCAACCCGCCGTCCTACTCCTTGTTGCGCATGGAGGAACACCCTGAGGTCGGCGGTGATACGGCTTGGGTGTCCCAATATGGACTTTATGATGCTCTCAGCGAGGCCATGAAGAAATTCGTTGACGGCCTTCACGCAGTACACACCTCACGATTGCAATATGATACAATTTTAGACCTCTGGGGCACTGGCCCGAACCGACCTCCCATTGATTCACATCATCCAGCTGTCAGAACACATCCCGTCTCCGGACTCAAGGCGCTTAACGTCAATCCAGGCTTTGTAACCGGCTTTGCCGAATTGAAAAAATACGAGGCGGACAAATTGTTGGACTTCTTCGCATTCCACATCCACTCTGCTGACGATCATGCCGTTCGCTGGAAGTGGGAAGTGGGTAGCGTGGCTATGTGGGATAATAGGTCAGTTGGATACTGACATAACCATGTCCAGTTCTTCATCACCGCATTTGAGTATCCAGAACTGACTCTTCCTAGATGTACAATTCACCGCGTCATTCCCGGAACGTACGATGCACCACGCAAGGGTATCAGAACAACCGTATTTGGTGAGAAGCGTAAGTGTTGTGACTGCACTCTCAGTTTGACATAACTTTGCTCGTCTAACGACATACTTAGCCTACTTCGATGCAAATAGCGAAAGCAGAGCCGAGCGGGTGGCAAGATTGAAAGAAAACAGCCAACAAAACTAAGACCTTGCACCGAAGTATATGCGAGAAAGGGCCCGCAAGAGAAGACAGGCGTACGCGGTTTCAGTTACTAGAATCCCGAAAGCAAGGTGTCGTTCCGATTCTTCGCTCTCGACTGTTATCTGGCAATTCCTTCGCCAAACCAAAGCTTCTTTACACCCTTATGTGTCTATAAGCTAAGAAAAATACTGCTCTTCCTTCCCAAGTTGAAAGCCCAAGAACTTAGTTAAATTGAACACTTGCTAGTTTCTGCGGTTTTTCCAATGCTGCTGCGAGGCAGGAAGTTTGACAGTCATTTGGATCCTCAAGTAAAGCAGTGTAACGGCCAACTGGCTTTCTCCAGCCCTCCTCTCGTCATTTCTTCATTCCCGGGTCACTTTCCAATTTGTGTGTACGTGTATTGCGGCATTGGTATGTTCTCTCGTCAATTTTCGTTCGGAACCGCAATCGTCATTGCTGCCAGTCTCGTGGTCCTTGTCATTCTTGAGAAGTCAGTAATTCTCTTACAGTACCTGAGAAACGGGGCAGATGCCATTGGAAGGATCGACGACTGACTAGTTCTATCCATGCCGTATACTGGCCAGGTTTGGGTTGTACTTTGATATGCTCACTGCGCGACCCCTTGTTTAACGCGCTCTGGCTATTCCAATTTTCTAGCGAGGAGGACTTGTACTTAGCTCTCCATCTGAGGTAGAAGGGTCGAAGCATGGGGATATTGATGCAAAGACCTGCAAGCATAAGTTCAACTGTACAGAGCATGAATGTCGTTAAGGAAGTGCCAGTCAAATTGCCGATGAGATCGATAACGTAGATCTGCCAGAAGCGAACAATGCCAATCACGCAGCATCTTCGCGCAATCAGTTCACCGAGCCATGGAGAGTAGTGACGGAAAGTAGAGGGTGTGACTCACGCTAAACCAAGGGCGAAGCAGGCAATGACAGCAAACTTTTCTGTTTTCCGCATTTGCAATTTCCAGACGGTCCAGATGGGCAGAATGACAATGAATAAGTCAGTGACAACGTTTGTCATGATGATGCACTTGAGCACTAGAATTTGGTCCATGCAGTGGCCGATTCGTTGCACTGTCCATTGTTGGGAGATCGGATCACAGAGAAAGATGAAGACAAAAGTGAATACCAAAGCCCATGCAATGACAACACCGCCAATGACGAAGATCCACCACTTGAGTTGGACAGAAAAGGCTCTATAATAGAACCATAACTGACTGAGCTTCAAGGATGCCAGTGCCCAGAGGTAGATGAGAGTAAAGGCAAATGTCGTCTAATACGCTGATTAAGCATTGCTCGTAAAGTACAGTAGGGCGTTCGAAGTGACGGTCCGTAGTCGGCAGCCTCTTTGCTTACCTTCAAGATGAACTGCATGTTGTTGAGTACTGACAAATTTTGTCAGCGCCAAAAGCATCAAAATGACAATCGCAAGTTACCTCCAGCTTGAATAGCGACACCTTTGGTTTTGTTACTTGCTCACTGGCACATTTCAAGAACTTTGACTGACATTTTGGATACACCTCAGATTCGGGGTCAAAGTTGTACCCGACACCAGATGTGAAAACTTGGGTGTCAATCAGTATCATTCCTTTGCCTGCAGATAGGGAGACCCTCCCACGACATACCTGCTGCATTCATACCTATAGTGCTGCCTGATAGAAGCTGTGACACTTGTTAGACCCCATACGAAATGCATTCGTCCATCAGCTGTAACTCACGCAAGCAGCCGAAGCCAAGATGTCATCCCCGCCAACGCCAATTCCACGATACCTTCCCCAGAGTCGAGCAAATACTACCGATGCGAAAGTTGTCCATAGAAAACAGATAGCTATGAGCGAGTCTCTTGCGCTATTCGTCATTGGGATATATATCGGCGGTGGCGGCGCCAGCGCCACTGGTGAAGCCATCGAGGGAGGCGGTCGATTGAGGGTCCGGTTTGAACGAGTCGAGGATTAGTAGATGAGTGATGGATGTGAGCTAACAATTCATCATGGATCAAGGAGAGACGTGAGAAATCTGACACGCTGAGGGGAGATATACTGATGATGAGTAGCAGCCCTGCTGGCTCCAGGGGCCCCAGTAGTTAAAGTTATGACGCTCAGCCAGTCAAACTCGGCGACATTTTGCGTACCTGGCTAGGCTAACATTGATCGCGAATTTCAGCGCTCTGTAGTAGGCAATTCTAGATGAAAATCTCCAGTTTGTTGACTTAGCTGGAACCGGGAAACATGCTTTTCGTTGGCGAACTTAAGAACCCTGGTTCCTGGCGCACTATCTGGTGTCGCCGAGACTTCGCCTTACCTTCCTGTCCAGGGTCTGCCAAGCCGCGACTCGCGCAGACCCAATGTTGATTCTGAAATATGACCGCGCTGGATTTGAAGAGGCAGTTATCCAGCGACGGTAAAATTTGAGAAGCCACAAGTCTGAGGCTCGACCGAAACATCTAGGGTAATCATCTGTGTGGGCACTTCTTATATAGGTAGGGGAAATCTTGCACATGAGGAAGACCTTGAACCGACCAGGTCTTAACCAAGTAGTATTTCGTCTTGTGCCACCTCAACTTGCAGGTGAGGATCAGGCCGTAAAACCTTCTGCCATAGACTAGCGAGAAGTGATAATCCAAATCATTGGTGTTTAGCGTGACATCATAAATACTGCTCCTTCAAACTCTCGAGGTGGTAATGTGTCGTTTGCTTCTCTCATGGGTTGAGTACAGAATACGTGCTACTTGTAACTTGTACTCCGTAGGTTCTCCGGAGCTCGTCGTTTCCCAGCTATGGTTAACAGGAAGTCACGATTGCTTGGCATCGACTGAACCCGGTTATTCAAATTTTACGGCGTCTCATCTTCGGTTTTAGCCCAGTTCCCGGTTGCCAGTGAGAACGGACTCGCTCTACTCCCTCTCAAAAGTACGTTGCATGCCAATGACTAAGCCATGCCGAACACAAGATGGGCAAAGGAAAGTGGGCTGTGGTTAGCCAGCGGGCGCTCAAATGGGTGCTCGCGAATGACTACAAACTCAGATAGATGTTGCAGACGCTTGATCTTCTCTTCAGAATGCAAAGAAGACCTGGACAGTACGCACATAGACTACTTAAGATGAAAGAAAGACGTGTCGGCAGTCGGTGCCTGAGTAAAGCCCATTGCTCTGAGCGAACACTGTCTAAGGTTTTAAACATAACTAAGCAACATTGTTGTGAAGCCATGAATCGCTCGGTCGAAACACTACAGTGAGAAGATAACGACGATCCAATTACTCAATGTAGAGAACTCCCTCACTTCGATCGTCAACTTCGACCGTCAGGCGGGAATAACGACTCTGTCATCGAAGAAATCCAGCCATCAGACTCGAGTTGGCCATGGATTTGGAGCTCGCATCCCTCAATCCTAGGGGTGCCTGAAGGAACGTATACGGTATTGCGTCTTTTCTCATGTCAGAAATGTCCCATCAGTCGTAGAACCGAACTGCTGTTTACACAAGTGGCTGCCAGTCATCTTGATACTCAGTAATACAGCTGCGGCTGCCTATTCATATTCAGCGGGGGAAAGACCTTGGACCCGACTGGCTGGTGAATCAAGTGTCACAATAATTCTGTAGTGGATACGTAGTGGAGGTGTCTCCATCACCAGCCCCCGGTCCGTTCCAGTATTCCCTGGGCCCTTGAAGATCATTGAGATATTCGTCCTAGTGCAGTGTGCTGGTCATGTTGCATTCAGGCGGTATTTCTGTACGTCCCGTTACAATGGCCTGGCGAGCTTGTCTTCCGGGATACATTTGTAGCGCAACCCTGATTCACATTTCTGTCCTCCCTCAACTAGAACAAAGGATGCCTAGATTCAGAACTGTCCTCATAGAGACCAACGTATACGAAGAGCTTTTTACTCTCACAATCCCTTATTTCCTCTGATGTCAATAAGATCAACGGTACGGAGTGTTGTGCTTGTTTTCGTACGTGGGTCAACAGTCGGTGCTATGGTCTCATTGAGGAATTCTTCAACGGGCACTAGATGTCCCATCTCGGCATTGTGGGTCGCCCCCGCAGGCTCACTACATTAGTAAACGCTAGTTGACTCTTCTCGTCAAGGTTGCTCCTTTTCTCACAGGCTTGTGCTTTGGTCTTGACGTCCAGACGGGTCGTAAAGCTGCCCGTCCGGCCAGTAAGCGCATGGCTTTTATCAATATCCCGGTATCTGGTGGGCCAAGAAGATTTAAGATGCACTGCCTCGGTGGTGAATCCGTGAGATAAATGTCACATAAACCTACGCTCAACATAGGTTGCGTCGCACCATCGATACTAAGAACGCAACCTCCTCGTGCACACTCGTCGAAGGCACCCCAGCAATTTGTGCCCGAGATGACCTCAAACGCCATCGTGGGCGGCTTTAAAGCCGCCTTAAGTCCCAATGTAGTCATTTACTTTCTTGGTCTCTATCTCGCTTACCACATCGCCATAGCCTTGTACAATATCTCGCCTTTTCATCCATTAGCACGTTTTCCTGGTCCCAAGATCGCAGCTGCATCTTACCTATACGAAGCGTACTTTGACTGGTGTTTGCTTGGCAGATATGGCAAGGTCATTGCACGGATGCACGAACACTACGGTAAACTCGACGATAACCTTGGTCTGAGACGCAATTCGCTTCTAACCAACTTCAATCACAGGGCCCATTATCAGAATAAACCCGGATGAGCTTCATATATCTGACCCCTACTTCACCGACGAAGTCTATGCTGGTCCGGGCCGTATCCGCGACAAGTGGCAACATCAACTCAACACCGGCGGTGCAGGCCCTGTCTCGGTTACCGGCTTCTCCACCGTCAAACATGAGGTTCATCGGATGCGTAAGGGCGCTTTGTCAAAGTTCTTTTCTCGTCAGCAGATGCTCAAACTTGAGGGTGAGGTGCAGGAGTTTGCCCAGCTCACGGCTGACAAAATGCTTCGCTCGGCGGGGAAGGAGCCTTTCGACGTGAAGGAGGCCTTCAACTGCTTCACAGCAGATATCATCTCTCAATATGCTTTCGGAGAGCCCATGGGTTTCATCTCGCAAGAAGGGTGGGAACCCAACTTTGCTACTTGGGTGAAGTCCTTCTTTAAGAGTGCTTACATGATGAGACACAATGCTCTTGGTCGTAAACTGGCTCAAGTGATGCCTATGATGGCTGATTACTTGGGTGAAGACATCAGGTCTGTCATGAGACAGATGAATGTTGTTATTCCCGGGTATATCAGGGCGGCTTTGAGCAACCCAGAAAACGGAAGAGTTTTTGCCGATCTCATGGAATCCAAGACACTGCCCGAAGAAGAGAAATCCTTGTACCGACTTTCTGGAGAGGGCTTCAACTTCTTACTCGCCGGTACTGAGACCACTGCTGTGAGAAGGAGTTCCCACCCATTATTTAACATTTTGCTAATATTGCTACGCAGGCTACTCTGACTGTCGTGACGTACTACCTCCTCGCCCAGCCACAGACCTATTCTCGCCTGATGGAGCAGTTGCAAGGTCTCAACCCATCGAATCTAAAATGGACAGAGCTTGAACAGAAGCCTTACCTGTGGGCAGTCATTCACGAGTCTCTTCGCATGATGCCTGGGGTCTCGCACAGATCTGCCAGGATTGCCCGCGAGGAGGACCTAGTCTACAAGACTCGTGACGGGAAAAAGGAGTGGCTTATTCCCAGAGGTACCCCCGTTGGCATGACATCAATGATTAACCACTGGAACGAGGAATTGTTCCCCAACCCCGGGGAGTTCACTCCTGAGCGTTGGCTGATAGACGGCCAGCCAAACTATAAGCTGCAGAAGTTCCTCCTTGCGTTCGGGAAAGGCAGTCGCTCTTGTATTGGTGAGAAGTAAGTGCTCGCTTCGAGATCAAACCTTTCGGTTCCCGATGTTAACAGGATTCCTCAGCTTGGCATACTGCGAAGTCTACCATATGGTGGCTATGATGGCTCTTCGCGTCATCCCGAGATCCACTCTGCATGAAACCACAGTCGAAGATATTTCTTACGACCATGATCTCATCGTGGTGCAAACAAAGAAGGGTTCAATTTCTGTCAAGATAAAGATCACCTGAGCACCAGGCAAATCATAGCGTTGGGCTTTACTGGCTGTTTAGAAGTAACAACAGCAGCAATGGCTTGGGTGTGACGGCCGTCTATCTTTTCTTGACCGAATTTAGTATTGATAGCTGAGTGCCCGGTTAACACGCTGCATAAAATTCACACTGGGAATAGATAATCATCGGTTTCACCATTTTTAATTCGGCCTTCGTTCTCGTAGCTATCTGATCGTATACAGTGCTACCTGAAACCAAGTTCGCACTAATCTATGGGCAACAGAGCCTTGAATGCGTGATATGAGTCGGCCTCAGGTCTAGAGCAATATAATATACTTAGTAAAAGTCCAGCTCTCCAGAGATGCACATATTTACCGCCTTTGCAGTAGCTTCGTCTAAACTCTCAACCGGAAGGTTCAATGCCACATTCGCCAACCCATGCTTGTGTTCGACGTCACCGTCAGTCGGGGAGAAAAAGATACGCGAGTACATCATTCGCGAAAACCCATTTCTATCGCCTGATCTCAGTGCCTCGTAGCCAGCCTCCCACCTCTTCTTCGAGCTCTCGCGCTTGATGTCCCAGTCCTCGTCCGCTGTGCCTGTGGCCCGTTTCATACTTTCGAACATGTCTCGTTGTGACACCAAGAAACTAGAGACGTAGAATACATCGTTGGCCCAGTTCTGGATGTTGGGAGACTTATCATCCTTGTCATCAGGCAGCCACTTGAGGTTCAAGAAAGCGGCCAGCCCACGGCCACACTGAGACCAAGTAGAAGTGTTGATTTTGACATCGCCCTCGTCAAATAGGGTCAGTGACTTGTTTCTGATGTCGAATCCGTACCGATTAGGCGAGCCGGCCACGCTGAACTCGTACCAGAATCCGCAAGACATGATGATCCATTCGCTTACCCCAAGGCGCTCAATCTCCTTGACTGCTCCTTGGAACGAAGAGCCAAGAAGAGCGTCTTTCATCATCTCATCATTCTTCGGATCCGGACCCCACGCATTCGGCATCACGTAGGGGACGCCAGCTTTTGCCGCAGCCTGTACGAGTTTGTTTTGAGTCTCCTGGCCGACGGTGGACTTCATAGTGATGATCAAGTATTGCTGTCCCGTTAGAGCCTTCACGATCGAGCTCTCGTCGTCGTAGTTGATCTTTGCAGCAATGACACCGTCCGGCAATTTGGAATTGCTGTCATGTCGGGTAATTGCGGTAACTGTGTGTCTTCCGCCTTTGAGAAGTTCCTGAGCTACGAACTTGCCCATTGTGCCGGCAGCCTTGAAGGTGTCAGTCTTCTTTGTCATGAACAGCTTAGGTCTCACGATTCGGTTCAGGAAGTACTTACACCGACAATGGCAACCTTCTCGATGCGATTCACAAAGCCTTCCGGCTGGTCCTTGGCGAATTGAAGAGTCTTGGGGGCCATTGTGCAAAGTTAATCTGAGGATTGATACGATAGATGGTTGGTAGGTAAGGGACGATGATCGCTTTTACTCAAGGTAGTTGGCTTTGATATTCTTTTGATACCAGTAAGACAGCTTAGATGAAATCCGATCAAATGAATGGCGGGATGGCTTTTATACCTTTTCCTCCATCGTCTGGAAAAACTAGCATTCTTCAATCGAGAAGGAAGGTACTTCTGTATTCAAGACCCATCACTGTGGATCACCATCGTAAGACAACGAATGCATCGCAAGGCGAATGAGACTGAGCGCTAGACTCGGATATACAGGCACACTAGGCGTAAATACGCTTCGCCGTGTGTATGAGATTTCAGGAGGAAGAAGTCTTTCGATTGCAGGCAACGTCAGTGCACTTTTCACGCTAGCTTCCAATCGTATTCTATGGACTATGGTCTGTTGGCCGTGCCGGTATTAAGCAATCCAAATGCGCTAAATATCTTGGAACATTAGATCAGACTCGACTCTCTTAACGCGTTTATCTGTCAATGGCGCTTGTATCACATTAGCGTTGTGAGATTGGCGTAAGTCCGTCAGCTGTGGCCAAGAGTCGGTAACTCGAGTTTCCTCATTGGGAAATCTCAGCTCCGACGCTTCGCCATCGGGCGGTGTTTACCCCACTGAGATCATGGACAGCCACAGATATTGATGTCTTACTTCCCATTTTAGACGTCAGAGAATCCGTTTTAGGCAATCTGCTCTCATATCTGCAGATTTTTAACTCCGTCATGGTGCCTTCTTCCTGTTTGCGCCAAGCCGGGCTCCGCGCCGTGGTCACCGAGTGTCCGTGGCCTTGGCATTCTCCACACTCACGACGTCAAAGACTCTTACTCGGAAGACGTGAGGCTGATAAGATGTATTACTGAAAACCCGTCGCGTTTTGGTTCAGAAGCATCTCATTCTACAAGACCCAAGTATTTACACGGCGCCTCGTACAGAAGATTAGCAGGCAATGTCGCCCTAGAGTATGTGCAGTTTGATATCTACAATGGTTTATAGCACATTTGCCAAGCCTTACACAGCCAGTCTTGGTGACAACGTATTTACAGGAATAGAAAGCCATAGATAACAAAGAGCTTCGGGCTTTGAGAAAGAATGTCGGTTTATTCCGTCAAGTTGTCCTCCGCGATGGTGATGGAGTCGATGGTCCAGGTGATGCCGTTGTCCTTCGTCTGCCATTCCGTGTGGGTAGCGTTGGTGTAAGAGATAATGTCAGCCAAGTTGGTCACAGCCTTGTCGAAAACAAGGGTGATGTTGGTGTACTTGTAAGCGGGGAGAGTACCGCAGCCATCGCCGTAGCATTCGTTGCCAGAGTAGAAGACGGCAGGTCTCATGCCCTTTGCTGTGATGGATTATCAGCACGTGTCTTCAAGGTTGAAATTGGCGAAACTTACAGTCAGACTCGGAAGAAATGAGGTCTCCGTTCTGCCAGATCTTCTGGTCGATCATGTCGGTGGAGGAGTTGAGAGAAACTACCAAACTTTTTAGCAAACTTGTCTCACAATCGCGTCGGGCATGGCAAACATACTCTCAAACTCAAGGGTGGCCTCCTTGTTGACCGGGACGTAGGCCTGACCAATTTGACCGCTGGGCTGGTAAGTGCTGGCAGCAGCACACCACTGTGTGTTGGGAGCACTGCAGCCCCAGACGGAGTTGTCGGGTCCCCAATTGAGAAGGGGCTGGACAAAGTTCATGTTGAGCACATCGGCGTTGTTCGGGTTGTCCTGAACGCCGATCCAGAGAGAGAGCCAGCGCTGGGTCTCATCGGTCTTGACCCAGTTCGTGGGCGGGTTGGGAACCTCCATGTTGTAGGTGGCCTTGGTGATGTACTGACCACCGGTGGTAGGGCCAAGGTAGAACATGTTACCATACTCGTAGTTGGGGTAAATGTCAGCTCTGGCTCCCAGAGCCAGGGAAGCGGCGGCGGCAATAATTGAGTTGCGCATATTGTAAGGACTGTTGCGTAGAAAAATGACGGAAAACGAATGACGAGAGGTCCTGTCTCTTTAGTTGGCAAAGGTTCAAAATCGAAGGAGAGTGTGATGCTGTTGGCTATCGTGAGAAACGTTGCCAAGCCCCATGCTTATGTTCTTATAAGTCTGCAAGCCTTCATTTAGTTGATACTGCCCCTAGTTGAAACATTTGGTAACAAAGGTGGACGTGCCCCCTATCGTGGGTCGATCCAGCCTACGGAGAAATTAGTCCTGCCCACACGGGTAGATCGGCATCCAGCGCAACGGTAAGTTGCGGAATGATATAGATGAGATCGTCCGTCGGTTTCCTCTTGCGCAACTGAGAGTTCAATTTCGCCTATGCTCTGTTGGCGCGACTCGTAAGAATCATCAAGCAATAGAGGCTCGGAGCGCATGTCAGCCCTGGTAAAGCGAAAGCCATCACACCACTGCGAGATACCGGCCCGGAGTACTGTATTCTACGGCAGGTACCCGAGATTACAAGTCACTTTTTGCACGCCTCAAAGCTTGAGCATTGCTCTTTCGTCGTCGTTACTGGACCCATCGTCAGTTGAAGATTTCGAGCTAGACTCGGAAGAGGCAACACAACCCCGCAACGGTTTCAAATGGATTGCCTAGTTCAATACGAAAAATTGACCGGTTAAACGATTTCCTCTGAAGTTGTGAGCTTCCTGATTCATCAGAAGGGTTGATTGATGTATCTTCTCGTGATAAGTCATCGCCTTGTCTTACTGAGTTGTCAACCCCTTGTCAGCAACACAAGCATCCACCATTGACGACACGAAGGAGAGGGCTTTTCACGATCTCATTATCGCTCAAAAATCGATCTGGAGAAGCTTATTACAGCATCCATTTTCTTTCTCTCACTTTAGATACTCTGCTTTCACCTTAACGACCGCCTACCTTACCACAACATTGTAGCCCTTTGGAGTTGTTGTAGTTCAAGCTCATTTAAGGTTCAAAAGCTTCAGCTCTTGCGAAGTCTGAGCTGTCAATGCCAAGGACAACAGAAAACTCTATTCAAGACTCCCTTCAAAGGCGGAACCTTGATGTGAACGACGAGACAACGGGTAGGGCTAACTACCAGAACAGACGAGAGCCTCACTTAATGGCCATTGAAAGCTATTGGCCGTTGTAGAGTCGCACAGATCAAACGGTGACTTGGTTCTGATTAGCTTCCAATATCGGGATATATTTGAAACAGAACAGTACTTAGGTACTACACAGTGATGAATGTCGCGTGACCAATCCCATCGGCAAAACTGTTCGCGCTAATCGTTAGTTGTTCTAGGAAGAGTGAAGTTGCTTGAGATCAGCCAGGTTTGTGATCAAATGCTTGATGCCCTGAAAACACACTCCCATCCACGAGTTGTGAGGACTTGCGAACAGTTATGTGCAAGTTACGACCTTCTTGACGTCGGCTACAACCAATGACTTATGAACCTTCGTCTACCTTGCCAAATGTAGAACAATGTAGAATAAGGTATACAGGACCGATTAGAGCTTGTCGTCTCAAAAGCGGCCCTGACTTAACAAATAGACACAGAGCTAGCTATCGCAGTGATAGTTGCATAGGGCATCGCGATACTGGGGAAGAGCTCGCAGTCTGATGGCCTTGATACACCACTGAATTTGAGAGCGGTAGACCCGCGCTTCGAGGTTAATAACGAAATCGTTATTGGTCGCAACTCTCCTTCTCGACATGCCCATCCTGATATCATGTTCTGTGGATTGAGGGGACCACTAGATGATGATAGATACGGCAAGAAGGCACAATGGGAGCTAAGATTTGGTCGTTGTCGCAGTCGATGACCAGTTCCCACGTGATTAACGTGATCACAAGAGATACTTGGTCACTCCGAGAGCCTGGTGATACAACCAAGTTGCATGCACCTGCAGTTAACGCACAAGTTTTTAGCAAATGTGTGGTACTTCTTTGCATCTTTATTGGCTGATTGATATGATGAATTAATGTGTCGCTGAAAACGAAAGAGCCCAAGCTATGCTACATCGTTAATGACCCTAGATGCTCTCAACCACTCTTTGGTCCGTCCAAGGGGCTAACAGTTGGGTCCCAGCAGACCGGGGAGTACTCGTCTGTCTCCAAGTTCTTGACATCCTCGTCCGGCAGCTGGAAGTCGTAAATTTTGGTGTTATCCAGGATACGGGTGGGCGTAACACTCTTGGGGAGAGGGATGTAGCCCTTTTGCAAGCTCCAGCGCAGCAGGATCTGAGCCTCAGACTTGCCGTGCTTGTCGGCCAAGGCCTTGAGAGTCTTGTCGCCCCATTTCTCACCTCTGACCAGAGGGCTATAGGCCTCAATAGCGACGTTGCGCTTCTGGAGCCACTGCACGATGTCGTTGCGCGCGCACCAGGGATGGATCTCGTACTGTGCGACGTTGATGGCGCCGCCTTTGCCTTTGCCGCCGCGCTCCTCCTCAAGCTCTTTGATGTGCGTCTCGAGCTCGTCCAGATGGTGCACGCCGTAATTGCTGACGCCAATGGACTTGACTAGACCAGCTTCTTGGGCCTCGACGAGGGCCTTCCAGGCGCCCTTGCGACCCTCTGAGCCACCATAGGGGCAGTGAAGCAGCATCAGGTCGATGTAGTCAAGGCCGGTCTTTTCCAGAGTCTCCTCTACCTGGTCCTTGGCGTCGTCGTAGTTGATGTAGCGAACCTTGGAGGTGAAGAAGAGTTCGGAGCGGGGGATGTCCTTGGCACCGCGAATGGCAGCTCCGGCACCAGCCTCGTTCCTGTATGAAGCCGCCGAGTCGACCTTTGAGGGTAGTCAGGAGGTGATGTAAATCGAAGCCTATGACGCGGAACTCACATGACGGTAGCCGACTTTGAGAGCTTCAGTAGTGACCTTTTCAGCTTCCTCGGGCGCACTATCAATTGGTGTTGGCAACGTCGGTGGTTATCATTCAGTTGTAATTCTACTTACGTCTTCCAGAGCTATGTGAAGGTCAGCAATAAGGCCACGATAATCGCGCAAGGCAAGGAGTCGCACGCCATAACCCAGCACGGGGATTTCGAGGCCGTTGTTCAGCTTCTGCTTGGATTGAAGTGTGAGTGCGGACGCCATGGTGCAAAATATGTGCGTGGAGAAAGTGATGGGGTGATTGAGTTTGCGCTTTTGAAGATGAGAAGAGTTGAAGAAAACAGATGAGTTGGCCGAGAGCACTTGCAATCGCGATTTGGGAATTTTCGTCCCGAATGAGGCCATTAGTCACTCCGGTCCGGGATAAGATGAGGAGAGATCCCCCGCCATTTGCACCTTCCAGGTCCAGTCTATCAGCTGCATGTTCGGTGTTGTTATGCCGAACTGTTGCGCGCTGCCGTAGGCTCCTGTTCACTGGATCACGAATCGCGTCAGGTGTCCCTTCACTCCAGGTCGGGCTGTTTAGTGAGCACAAGCAGTGGCCCAGGTACCCGACGTCATGAGCCTAGCCCGGAAATGAGGGGGAGGGGGAGCGGGCAGCACTGATTACCCCGCCATCGATGCCCCTCCATCGCGATCTTACCTTCGCCCATACTGCCTGTGTTGTTCCGTTGTATCCAATTCAGATGCGCTAGTTCACCCAAACGTGTTTGATGATTTAATATGTTTTTGTATTCCCTGCTTCTATACAATCTTTTCCCAAGACGCACCTTTTTGGATATCATGAACTCATATATATATACGCACTTGACTCAGATGATCGACTCGCCTCCAGCTTCACCACTAGTCGCAGCGCTATCCTCGTCCTCGTCATCATCCAGGTCGTGGATGGGGTAGGACAGAATGGCGGCAACGCTCCCCAGCATGTCCAGCCGCTTGCCGCTCTCGTGATCACTGCTGAGAATCCTGACATCGCCACCGTCCGCCTTGACCTTGTCCACCATGGCCACGTACTTTTTCCTCGTAGGAATGTCAGAGCTGCGGAATAGCGAGTTATTCATGATAAGGACGCCGCCACCAGGACCGATGGCGCCTTCGTTGACCGCTTTTGCCACTGATGTTGTCCCGTACCATGCCCGTCCGTCTTCCAGGCGAAGTCTATCAAAGAACTGATCCATCAATTTCGTCTCCTTGGTGAACTTGAAGTCCTTGAGCCTGTTGCCCATCTCAGGGCTCTTGAGAACCTCATTGAGGCTGTGCACGTGGCCCGAGTTTGTGTGAATGACGACTGCCTCCCTGACTATTCCTAACAGCTTCTTGTCCGACTTGTCTCTTCCTTCGTCCGCAATATACTTTTTGAAATCGGCCGCGGTGAATCCGGGACTGGCCAGTAGCAAAGGCCTCGGGGTGTCAAAGTTGACGGTTCGGAGCAGGGCGGTCAGCGTCTTTTCGAAGAAGCGGGTCATGCCCTGAGAGGATTCGGTTGCGGCGCTTCGTTTTTTGGGTATAACGCTCTCGATGCGTTGTTTGACGACGGTGCGGAATTGGCTGATGAGACAGATGTTCGCGATGCCCTCCTGCATGACGACGGCAGCCATGGCGCCATCTTTGTCGTCCGACAGACTGTCTGATAATGTGTCTTTGGCGACCGAGTCCCAGCCCTGCGGCTTGCTCAATGTAAAGGGGCGAGCGACCTCAAGGTCTAGCGTGTGGTATTGGCCCATACTGACATAGGCATTCTCCGACTTGACTACGCCGCTGACCTGGAGCTGGCCGACAATAGGGTCGAAGAATGTACTCTTAACTTGGATCGCAAGGACGGTGTGGACTCGTTCGGAAACGGTGCTGCCGGTCTTCGTTTCGGCGACGACCTTTCTCACGGCATGCGCCATAACGAGGTCGCCGGGGCTGATGAGGTTGTAGGCATGCCACTGTTGTGCTGTCAGCCGGACTGAACTGGTCTGTTGGGAATAGAATCTCGTCGCATGGCTTCGCATCGTGGGGCGGCGCATCAGGCGACAGGACAGAGTGGATTAAATTGCCTACCATATCCTCAGAATCTTCGGGCATGAGAGTAACTGCATCTTCGGCAATATTTTGCGACGGCTTGGTAGGAACGAGCTTCATCTTGGAGGAGAGAGTGCTACAGAAGCACGCGGTGGTGGAAAGAAAGTGCCGGGTTCCGGTAGGAAAGAAATCGAAGTTGCGACGAGGAGGATCAAGAATGTTTGAAAATATCTCGACGCAGATTGGTAGATTGGATTGCCTCTGGGCTCTGACTGCTGGAGAAGGGAGTGCACTGCGCATCACTTTAGGCCGTCACTGCGCTGTATCTCCGAAAGTGACGCCAAAAGCGCTTGGCGGGGAACCTTGAGTAAGGTACGGAGTACTCCACCAAATGGAAGGCACGTATCTCCGATTATTCTCTTATCGTCATCGCTATTCGAGACAGGTCCGATAACAATCCTCACCTTTTCAGAGCCTCTATTGTTAAGGTTGCCTTAGGTGCTTGGGACCACGTGAAAAGCCGAAAAGGGAACACAATTGGGTTTGAGTCTTCCCTCCATGATCCCAGAAGTTTGGGAGACATTCTGCTCCAAATCCCGTCTCGGCCGGGTGCTCAAGGTTCCCTCCTGTTGTGAAGTTAGAACACTGGACGAATCCCCGACGCCTCAGAAGGGTCGGAGCTGCCACTTGCCTCATTGCCAGCCGAAGTGCTGAGGTACTTTTGCTTGAAGCGTCGCCGAGGTCAACGTCTCTTTTGAGGAAGACTCGTCTGAAGTCTTTGATTTTAGCAAATCTCCCTGAAGACCGTCGATAGTTCTACGTCGCAGACCCTTTGGTCCCTCCAAAAGGGTATCAATCCAAACCCCCATGCGGCTCAGATGGGTCAAATGACGGCCGGTGCTATGGTGCGTCCCCTGCCCATCTCCGCCTGGCTTGGGCTTCCACGTTGAGTTCCGGGCACAGTCGGGCGAGTGTAGATCGACGTCATAGGTCCCGTCATCGTTGTGACACCCTGCCATTTCCCAAAGACCCTTGTTCTATTCATACTCTGCATACAGCTTATTGCTTTATGGCCTTTCCTCAAAAATCGCCATTTCCAACTTGCCGGTGCAGAATTGAAAGGCGGGGGTGTTTGTGGGGAAGCGATGAAGAGTGCACAATTGTGTCGGCTCCTTGTCACTGTGGAAAACAAACTAGACTGTCTAAACTCTATAAGCAAACGCCATGTTTGCAGTCTGGATGGATTAGATGTCGCATGGTTGGCTGGAAGCCTTACCAGAGTTGGATTTGGGCTCTATCCGTAGCCTTGAGGAGAAGCAAACCATGGCTAGCTGCAGCCCTCCAAAGTGCCACGATCAAAGGTTGCTGGGTGGGTCGCGGTATTCCATATTCACAACACAACACAGCCTTGACTCTAGAGGGTGATGGTTCAATGTGCCCCTGGTTACTGCGAAGGAGAGGGGGAGGAGGAGCTCGCTGGTGGCGATCGTCCAGTGTTGGCGTCAGCAAGCAGGCGATCCAGTTCCGAGTTCCAGTCTGGTGTCAGTGCTCCAGCCTCCAAGCCTCCTGTTACCCAGGGCAGTGTTATTTTGTGTGTGTCGCCTTGAGTTTCGCCTTGTGTTACCCTATGGGACTGACGGGAATGAGTGTTGTCTCTGAGTTCCCTCGCAATCGTTTCTTACATCTGACGCCGACCTGCTGTTTTCGGCGCGCCTGCCTCCTCTCGCTTATGGTCCACTCTTCCTTCCTCTCTCCAAAGTTCTGTCCACTTTGTACATTTCCCTGCTCATCCTTTCAGCCGGCTTCTATATTCAAGACAACACTCTTCTATATCATCTTTGCGCACTCCATAGAGAGAAATCATCGACAGCATAAACATCGTCATCTCCGCTCCGACTGTCAACTGCGCGCAAACCCAATTGCCAATGGCCTCGTGCCTCGGCTCGGTACCCATTACTCCAGACTCTATTTTTTGCTGTTCGATCTGGCCAGGGTACGCTTAGATCTGGGCCAGTCTCATCTTCCCCGACTCTTTGCGCCAGAAAAAGAAACGCGACCGTTTCTGCGTTCCTGTTCCCCCACACTCTGCCCTCTTCGAAGCCGGTGTATCCTGGACATCTGCAAGGGAAGCTGTGCGGATCCAGCCGAGAATTTACGGATACACACGTACAGCTTTGTCTTTCTTGATTACTTTACTGCGTATCCCTCCGAGTACAGATACGTTCCATAACCTTGCGGTAAAATTACCAAGCAAACCCGACTCGCCGCAGAAGGCAACTAGCAGGGCTCTGGAATTGCTTACCGACCACCACTAGCCATCACAGGCTACAGGTGCATACATTACCTGTTCTAAGTTCATCAAAGAAAGGGTGGAAACGCGGGCTGCGTGGGTGCTTTGCTTTAGCATACGGAATACGCGGACTGGACGAATCCGAACCCGCGTAATACGTACCCAGTCTCCCAACCACCAGAAAACACCACCACCGAACGCGTTTGACCAACGACGGTCAAGCGAGCGGGCGCCGTTTCTCTTCGGGAGAAAACTTCGCGTCGCGCCCAGGACAAAGTCCGCTTCTTCTCGTTTCCAAAGAAAAAAATTCGTATCGGGAACGACGGGCCCAGGAGAGCGACGTTCTTAGTAGACAAACCCGACCGTCCAATTCACGGCCACCCGCGGCGACGGCAATATCGGCCGTCTACGTATTCCGGCCACCCCGTTGGACCGTCAAATCATCCGCCCACCGTCGTCACACTGCTCCAATCCCATTCGTGAAGCTCGGGTGTCTCGGATCGCTCGTATTACTACATCTTGAACCGCTCAACCACCCACCGACGACCAGCACACCTCGAATTCAGGGCCACGACCTACTCAGCTTACCCGCGCTTACCTCTGGCGCCCACCAACGGCCCAAGTGTCTGTAATTCTGTACGCGGCTGTCTCTCTTGTCGGTGTTCGCATGATGGGAAATGTCGACTCCTACATCTGCCATAAAGTCCATGGACGCCGGCCGTCGCGAAGATGGCCAGGCACCACCACTACCGCCCCCGACGCCCGTTTCTGAACCCCGTCTCTCGACTCCCCTCAGCCGTGAAGGCTCCTCGACTGCCCAGAAGTCACCTGGCGGTTCAGAGTCTCAAGGTACGTAAAGATATGCGAATCTACCATGCACTAGGGCCACCAAGAGGCTCCTCGTCTCTTCAAAATTGAGACTGGGGAACGTAATTGACCCTGTGTGGCGGACACGGTGGATGCTAATCGTTGCATAGGCAGCAGTTTTCCGACCTTTGCCAAGAAGACGCCCACGAAGCTCGTTCGGAGTACAACACCGAACGCAAAGGACGGCAAGGCCGACAAGCCCTCGCCAGCCGCCGTCCAATCTCCAGCTGCAATCGACCCACTATCTCAGGTTAGTTGCCGCCGTTGGCATGGCCGTAGGGTAGGCTTTCGTTGCTAACTTTCCACAGCACATTTTGATGCGAACCAACACTGGCCATACTGTTCCTCCTCAGCTTCGCAAACGCCCCGACAGTCCGACTCCGGATCCAGAGCAGCCGACGAAGCCTCCGGCGCATGCGTTCGATGCCACCAAGGACAAAAAGTGCGCACTCTCGTGTCCCCTCAATTCATGCCAATGGTACTGACCAATTGTAGGAAAGGGCCGTCGTTCCTAAGTCGATTGAGTATGCGAGGTGGACGAAGACGCGAGGATGACGAGGAGTCCGTCTTTAGTGATCACCGAATCGACGGGACCAATGCCCAGGCCTTTGGTTCAGTCATCGGGTCCGGTTACATACCTCACCACAAAGAACCTCCACGGTACATCCGGGTCAAGGCACACAGCAAAAAGATGCGTGAATTCAACCGCATGTTCCTTGCCCAGGAGCTATTCATCCCGCAGTCCGACTCGAAAGACGACAAAGGTACGCCAATAAGAGCAACGACCGACACTCGACGATCGAATACGACCGGAGCTATTTGGGCCACGGAATTCAGCACTGATGGCAGATACTTCGCTGCTGCGGGGAAAGATCAAGTTGTGAGAGTATGGGCTGTGATAACAACGCATGAGGAGCGGCGCCGTCATGAGGAGGAGGAAAATGCGAATGGGGCCAGTGGAGAAAGGTTGAGTGCGCCGGTCTTTCGAAGCAAGCCGATTCATGAGTTCCGAGGGCATACCGGTGAAGTACTGGACCTCAGTTGGAGCAAAAACAACTTTCTGTTGTCGTCATCGATGGACAAGACTGTTCGCTTATGGCACATCAGCAGAAAAGAATGTCTCTGCACCTTCAAACACAAGGACTTTGTCACATCGATAGCGTTTCATCCTACCGACGACCGGTTCTTCCTTGCGGGATCCCTCGACTCGGCACTGCGTCTTTGGAGTATTCCAGACAAAGCTGTGGCATACTCTGCTCAATTATCAGATCTCATCACAGCTGTGGCATTCTCGCCTGACGGGAAGACTGCGATAGCTGGAGGGCTCTCCGGCATGTGCATGTTCTACGACACAGAGGGTCTCAAACAGAGCTCCCAGCTGCACGTGCGATCATCGAGAGGCAAGAATGCTAAGGGCAGCAAGATTACTGGCATTAAGACGATGGTCATTGATGACGAAGTCAAGGTGTTGATCACATCCAACGACTCAAGAGTGCGCATCTATAACCTGCGCGACAAGAGCCTGGAATCCAAGTTCAAAGGCTACGAAAACACCTGCAGTCAAATCCATGCCGACTTCAGCGACAACGGACAGTGGATTGTGTCTGGCAGCGAAGACAAGAGAACGTACATCTGGTCTGTGAAAGCTGCAGAATCGGACAAGGAGAAGCCTTGCGAATACTTCGATGCGCACTCAGATCGAGTTTCAACAGCAATATTTGCGCCGACCAAATCGCGCCAGCTTCTTGGTGGTTCGGGAGATCCTCTTTACGACCTTTGTAATCCGCCCCCCGTAACTCTGATGAGTCTCGAGGAGTCCATCGCCAGCCAAACAGGTAACTCGGACGATGAGAAACCTCAGGTCAAGCAGCAGAAGATCAAGAGACCGGAAGAATCACCTGCTTACATTGAGAAGTCGAAACACTTTGATGGGCAAATTCTCGTCACTACGGACCAATCTGGGGGCATCAAGGTCTTCCGTCAGGACTGTGCATACATCAAACGCCGTCATGAGAACTGGGAGACGGGCTCAACATTCTCCCGGCGCATGGGTGGAAGCATTGTTGGAGTTGGACGCAGCGGAAGTGTAGCAACACGCACAAGCGTCGGCAGTCAACCGCGCTCACGCCGGGGGTCGGTTTCCCGTCTGGCAGCCCCTGGAGGCGCTCAGCTGAGTTCCGACATCAATACGTGGCGGCAAGGGATCGAAAGTGGGCGCCCGAGCTCCATGGTCATTACAGCGTCTCAAAGTCCGCGGTCTCTGTCACCTAGCAAAGCGTCACGGACACCAATTAACAACAGTGCCTCCAACCTTGCATCAGAAGCGCGAAAACAACCATACAGTGGATCGTCACCACCGGTACGTCCGCAACTTCCAGCTAGTCCCACATCGAGCCGGGCTTCCCGCGACCGGGCTCCGTCCATTCCTCCGACCCCGAGTTTCTCTTTCCGATCCGCCGACGATGACGAAAGCGACGAGCTCCGACTTGATCCTGCCGGCGCCAGCTATTCTTTCTGGAATCTCAATCGATGGCGAGGGATCTCATCATTGCGATCATCAGTGTCCTTCAGTAACGTCAACACATCGCAATCGCAGGTTGGCCAGGGGCGAAACAGCATGAGCACAGCAGACACAACGCAAACGTCGGCTAGTAATGGCACCAAAGCATCCCGTCGCAAGAGCCTAGGGGCGGGCATATACGATTTGGCCGTGGAGGAGGAGCACAAAGGCACAACGAAGAGCATTGAGGATGCTGCAGATAAGACCGAGGCGGATGAACATCTGCTACAACCAGACGACTCGAGAATCGAGAATCGTCTCCGTAACTCTGTTGTCAGCCGTCTAAGCTCCGAGTACACCAGCGAAGACGGTGAGCAGATGTCTTGTCAAAAGTGTGCGAGCAAAGATTTCAAAGCGAAGAGAGTTGGCGGCAGACAACGTCTTATCTGCGTCAAGTGCGGTAAGCTTGCCGAGGACGGCAGGTAGAGACGAGGGAGAGACACGAGAGGAGTTTGACTAATGACAGAAGGTACTTGGGGTTTGTTTTGATCTTTTCCATTTCTTTCCGACGGCGATGGGTTTGACCGTTTGGGCACGATACGACGAGGCGCATCTATCATGATCAAGAACACCAGATACCCCACACAATAACGGCTACAAAGAGATTATCGAAGATGACGGTATATATTTTCATTGTTCTTCCTTTTTTTTCATACATACAGACCAGCGAGTCTAGCGGTTTCAATCGGGTAGCATTTTCTGGGCGGCTAAACAAAGCAACAAAGCGGCGCAAACGAGGGATTAAGGGCACGAAAAGTTTTGAGAAAAATGGAACAAATCTGATATTTTTCGCTACACTATAACCAACAGTTCACCACGTCCTCTAAGTCCATGTGCATAGCGACGCGATAGCCGCGGTGTGAGTGTGTGCTCGAAATGATGAGAAACGCGACGGCGGCAATCACCCCCTCAAGGACATTTTCCAGTCCGACCTCGGGCCCGTGTTGCCGCCGAGGGTGTAGCCGCCAGAGACAGTGGAACCATCATCAGGCTTGACGTCCTTCTCGGCGGCTGCGGCGGCTTTCCTCCTGGCCAGCCCACCCAGCTCCTGAACGGTGGTCTGCAAGCTCCTGGGATCGGCGCCGCGGATGACGCTCCGTCCGCCGTTGTAGGGCTGGCCATTTTCGAAGAACATGAAGGTCGGCATCGCGGTCACGCCATAGCGTCGGGCGATATCCTGAGCGGAGTCGACGTTTACTTTAACGAAGACAAGGGAGCCTGGCTGGCCGTGCGTGTTTGAGAGGGATTCGTATATCGGTTTGATAGCGTGGCAGGGGCCGCACCAGTCTGCGTAGAAGTCGGCGACGAGGTATGTGTTTGATGAGAGGAGGTTCGTAAACTCTGTGAGATTCGTTGCGTGGAGGACGACCATTTTGGCGGCTTGGGTACGTGAAAGCTTTTTGTCGCGAAACGAGATGAGGGTTGGATGTCGCTGTCTGTCGCAAAGTGATTGAGAGATGTCTTGTTACGTGTACTTATCCCCTTGTCGATGAGCTGTTGTATGTGATTTTTTATAGAGTTGCTTTCGCCACACGAATTTAGTTCACTCAAAAAGATTATGAGAGTGAGCGCAAGAGTGAGAGTGAGAATGAGTGAGAGCATTCGTCAGCGACGGCAGTGATCTCGTCAGCTTCTCTTTCCAGCGGTAAATGTGGGGTCAGCGGCCGAGGAACCTTCCAGGTGCTCCGGGGCACAGGAGCGGCCACCTGCGTTTGAGCGTTGGGGGAGCCTAACACTAATCTCGGTCTTTGGCTGTGCCCCGCGCTGTCCACCTTCACTCAAAGGCGCCCGAGAACTCCACACCCGCCGCTGCAACCAATTTGTCACTATCGCATCTCTTGCACCTTGCACCTTGCACTTAAAGCACCTTGCCCATTGGATCGACCTTTGGCTCTCCCAGGGCGGCCTGCTGCATGTGCTCCAGATCGCTGGCCCATCTGTCTAGCAATGCAGGCCGCCGAATCGGTTTCTTCTGCATGGTTTCCGAGTCACTGGATCCTGATAACTTCTTGTTCGCTCCAAGTGACGTTCCGTTATCTGTGCTGAACACTTCGTCGGCACGCGAGAAGCCGTATATGGTCCCTGTGAGTATGTTGCAACTGGTGTAGTTCTCATTGCGATGATGTTCAGAATCGTTTCATTTCCTTCCTTCGTTGATCTCTTGCCGATCAATCTCAATCAACACCATCGTTCTTTCGGTCGCCCCATGTTTACTCCTGTTCTTGACCTCGATGTTACTGATTTCATTTTCAGACTTCACGAGCTCTGCCGAATTGACGTTTGTTTGCGAGGTGACTTCGCTGTATCATATACTCTTTCAGGGTAAAGAGCACCAGGACCTACTATATCACCGTCTCTTCCATCAGCAAGCGCCCACAGCGTGAGGCCAAGGTGGGCATCGCATCTTAACACTCCCCATATATGTGATGAGGGAAGCTTACGATCTCGCGAAACGCCCACACCACCAGCGGCCGGCCATCGTGGAGTGACGGCAACACACGGTATAAGGGGACTCTACCAACACCCTTGGCTCGCAGAACAAAATGTTTGTCTGCCCTTGGCGGCTCTTTTGGACAAATTGTTTAGGATCTTTGAGTCCATTGACCAACAACCCCTCATTCACCCTTTGACATTGCGTCAGATGACCCCATTAGGTGTCTCGCAAAGTCGCAATCCCCCAGACCTCAAAGCGCCAGTCGCCCCCTTACTCCCAACTCGATCCACGGCTCTCACCGCCCCTCCACGTTGATCATTCACACCTTCACGATCGTCACAGGCGCCTAGTTCAGCGCGAAAGGCTCTTGGGAGGCCATGTGCCCCTTCCAAGGATGTCGGGGATATCTCATGTGGTGTCGGCCATCTTTGGTCTAGTCTTGTACTGACCCTGCAGGCTCTGACCTTATCGAGGTTGATCTTGCCCCTGGAAGACCAGGCTACCTCCAGAAGGCTCGAAGCGCCTTGGGCTGACAGCCAACCCTCATTCAGAAACAAGTAAGATGTGTGTAGTCTGGCCTTGTTTGGCCCCCAACCTCCACGGCTCGAGGTTGAGTTGAGCCTCAGGGGTAGTTGCTCCTCTTATCCTTACCGTTTCAAATAGCTAGTAGCTATTCTTGAATAGCATCAAGCGCTAGCCATGAGCGTCTCGCCGGACCATGAAGTGGCATCGGTCGATACAAGCCTGTGGCCGCCTTCTCTTGGCTCACCTTCGACGCGATTACAAGGTCCTGTATCTCAAGTTTCAGGGGCAGTATGTATCACGTCGAACAGGACGGTCGTCTAAGTGGTGATATTGCCGAGAAGGCTGTTGAAACGGCCGCGAGATTGGTGAAGTTGGCCGACGTGAGTCGGGATAGGCGCACAGGCAAGCTCAATGAGCGATAGACATATCCCAAACCGCTCAAGACTATGTGGATCTTACCTGGTACTCACTTGAGACGTCGGATATAAGACATCGTCCCGTGTTTTTCGAGTGAGGGCGCGAAGATAGCAAGCCCTTTCCTTTTCTTTTTCCTATACCAAGTCTCACGCTCCAATATCGTCGTTGTACACAACCTCATCCAAGATGTCCAGCTACCAGACCCTCAACTTTGGTTTCGAGCTTGAGTTATCTCTCAACAGCAGCAAGAAGCACAATAACTGGCTGTCCATGGCACAAGACACCAGCAGTCGCTTAGCCAAGAAAGGAGTCAGCAATCATGTCAAGGAAAAGGTGGGTGGGAACTACCGCAAGTGGTCCATTGTCCAAGAGATTACGATCCCTCAAAATGCTGCCAAGAACAACTGTCAGTGTATCGAATGACGCGAAAAGGCCTAGATGCTGATGTTGAGCCAACTCAGGGGCACTTGAATTAGTTTCCCCTGTCTTCAGCCTCGAGTCTCAGTGGCTCTCCGATGCAGATAACATCTTTTCTGTTGTCCAGAAGCACTCGACTATTCAGATGCTCCCCCAGTGCAGCACTCACGTACACGTCAGCCAGGCGGACCAGGAGTTCTCTTCATTCCAACTGGCCTCTTTGGGCAAGGCAATCTTAACATATGAGCCCTGCTTCGATGCCCTCGTCCCGAAAGACAGAGCTTCCGCCTACTGGTGCCAAAGTAACCGCCGGAACCCGGTGCTCTCTCGGTGCCAGACCCTTGAAGACTGTCTCGATATCCTTGACGTGGCAGCTCAGAGAGGTACGACCGCCGTCGTGGAAGCAATGTGCCTCTTCCCGGCATCCAGTGCGTATGGAAGAGCACACGGAAGGAAGAGAGATTTTGTTCACGGCAAAGTCTACAAGTGGAACTTCGCCCGCTTGCTAGGGCACGATAGCAGCCGCACAATTGAGTTTCGGCAGCCTTCAGGCAGTACTTGTATGGAAGATGCGATTGGCTGGGTTCTGTTGACACTGACGTTTGTCGCTGGCGCAACTGGAGGCGGGAACTGTATCGGTTCATTGGAGAGTGGCGGTGATGACCGGTCGGAGTTTTGGCAGCTCTTGTGCTATGGTGCTGGGGTTCTAGGGCTTGATCCCTTTCTACTTGATCTCTTGAGCGGACTCATTGGTCGTGCTGCGACTTGATCGAGTGTATGCCGCCGACCAAGTGAGAGCTCGCGCCGTCAGGTCATCCTCTTAAATTGACTTCATCCACCTCTCATTACATCGCGTGTTGTTGTTTGAAATGATAGACAGTATCTCAAATGGTTCAGCCACTTCATCTCCAGACAGGTCCAAAGGCTGGTGTCATAATGAGAGTCTCATGTTGCCCAATGAAAGTGGCTTTGGTCCCGGGATTCCGGCAGCCACTTCCGGCCCGGAAGAGTACCCTCCGGGAGAGCACCCCTTCAAGCACGTATACCGTTCAACGTAATCTCTTTTAGGCTCTACTCTAATATTGGTTCCGGGCATCAATTGAATTGCAACCTCACGGTCTGCAGTTAATATATCCGGGACGCCGTTCCCACGACAAGTTTGGTCGATTGTACACTTTCCAACGCCGCCCATAGACGACGTTGTACCGGAGTTCTCGTCGCAGGAAAATCATAGATCATCAGGAGAGGAGCAGCCAGTTCCGTCCGTCTCGTTCAGCTGATAGGCTTTCCGAGATTGAATGCAACGTGAGCAGAGATCTCGTTGGTCCCTCACAAGTATATAATCGTTCAAACTTGGCATCCACTTCATTCGTTCGCCAAGCTGTCAACTTATCTTATTACAACCTCCACAAACAACGTTCGTATCCCAGTGAAACTTTCGAGATGAGCATACTACGATTCTTGGCCACCGGGCTATCAGCGGCCTTGTTCGTGAGTCCTGTGATAGCACAGACTACAGCGCCAGCTTGGGGACAATGTAGGTCATGATAGTTCCGCCACACCTGGTAATGCTGGAGTCAGTATCTAACGCGATTGCAGGTGGCGGCAATGGTTGGACTGGTGCCACAAGTTGTGCCAGCGGCTATACCTGTTCGATTCTGAAGTAAGGTTCTCATTCTATCTCCTCAAGCCATCCGCTGACCATTGGAATAGCCCCTACTACTCACAGTGCATCCCAGGATCCAGTACGCCCACAACCGCTTCCAGCAGACCTACCTCAACCTCAACCACCCCCATCGCAACGGCCACCAACACTCGCACAACTTCTCGCGCAACCACCACCCTTGTGACTGTGACCACCACGGCTACAGTTGGCGGCGACTCCGTACCTACAACTCTTGTCTCTGGATGGTACTGGATCCGTGCCGTGGCCTCGCCCAACTTCCACAGCTACCTCCAGGCCAAGCCCACTGGCACGCCCAGCAAAGCCTACCTCGATTCACCCAGCAGTGCAGGTCAGTTCAAAGTTGAGGATGGTCAGCTGGTCCACCTGACTGGGTCATCACCGCTTTACCTCAATGTCGAGAACCCGACAGACAAGACACAGAGAAAGCTGGAGACGTGGTTTAGTACAAGCAAGGGCACATATGGAACTTTTGCTTTCCAGGGTGATACGCTTACATGGAGTACCCCGGATATCAACAGGCCCAACGTGGCTGCATGGCTTGTCTGCGAGAATCAAGAAGTGTTTGTCAACACGGGGGCATATCTGTATCAGACGCCCACTGGCTGTTTTGATCAGACTGTGAGTGAAACTTGACTTTGGCCAGATAATCCTGCGAAACTAACCAGAACTAGATACACTCCTACGGAGGTTCGACCGCAGACCTCTAGTATTACCAAGGCATGTTTCCTTGACATCAAGCCTGCAACCCAAACACATTATTCTCTCTGTACTACTTCAAAAACATAAGCCACGATTACTCCATGCTCTCTCCCATCTCCCTCTTCCCCCCAGGATTATTCATCACCATGGTCGTATCCAAAGTGAATTTATGCGGTCCGATATAGCTCTGTGACGTGCTCCCATCTGCGAGTGTCGTGTCCTTGAAGTACGACTCGTCGAGGTGTATCCCGCCTAGCGACGAAGCATGACTGGTGAAAGCCCACCAGACACTGAATTGCATCCCCGTCCCCATCGGCTCCAGACTCCACGTTATGGAGTTGATGTCAGTGCAGACCATCTTGTCGACCGTTGGTACTTTGGGGCCAGTATCCGTGTTAATGGTGCAGTTGGCGAAGTCGGCGCCAGGGGTTGGCTGGACCGAGAATATGACACTGTTTCGGATCATGTCAGCATTGTGTTTGCAACTGTGTACCCGACGATGTCTCTTAGTCTAGCTTACAAGTTTCTTCTGTTTGGTGGAAGGCTTCCCGCGAAGAATCTGTCGACTTTGAAGACTGCTGCGCGTGCGGCGTGCTCGCTCGGTGGAGTAGAAGGGGCACCAAGTACCACATGGCAGAGGAGAGCCAGACTTGCAAGATACCGCATGTTGTAGAGTATGATGTTGAGGAGTATGTCAATGATACTGTCGATTGTTGGTTCTTGTTGTTTGGGAATTTTTGTAGATGAAGCGACGCATCTTCTTCATTTATGTCGAAGACGCTCGGCCTCGCGCCCCTTGCCTCGAGAATCTAAGCAACATTCGACAACCACGATAACTTGAAAGGATTGCCCGAATATTCAACCGTTTCTGGATACTCAAAGGAGGATTCCAAGGAGATTCCCTCCGTCTCGTGCCCGGAATCCAATATTGCACCTGGAATAAACACTTCCATGTGACGAACGGGTCCTACCAAAAGAAGCAAACATCAACCATCTTGCGTTATACGAGTGATTCCAAGGCTTTGTGTAACAAAGCATACGACTTTTGATTCCTACCAATCGGCTCCTCATCCATGTGGCGCCTGAGCCATGCAAGGTTCTTCAAATCCGAGTGTAGCAGCAAATTGAACACGCAAAAAGTCATCCATCATGAACAAACAAAGTTGGTATCCCATTAACTTTTGACTAACCATCCGTCTAAACGCTAATCGTACGGAAAACACTGAACTCGTCACCAGTTGCCATCAAGGCACCAGTGATCTGGGGGTGCCAGTGGAGCTCCTTGACGTTGGACAGGTAGTGGACGAACAACAGTTGAGGCGGCACGTCCTTGACGCCGCCAGTGTCCTTGCTCTCTTCGTCGTCCAGCTCGACTGCCAAGTCCCACAGGGTAACAGTGTTGTCGCCCGCCGCAACTGCGATGATACTGTCGTCCGTGGGGTGCCACTCGATACTCGTGACCTGCTCCTTGTGGTAGTTGAAGCTGGCAATCGGCGAGGGCTTGTCGGCCGCCGAAGTAGAGCTCTGCTTCCACTGGCGCAGGTCCCAGACGGCGAATTCACCATCGTCCGCGCCCGAGGCGAGCAGATGCGTTGTGAGAGGCGACCACGACATGACGTTGACATCGTGGTTGCTGACCTGCATTGAAAGTGCAGGCTTTCTGCTCTTGCTGCGGACGTCCCAGACGCGGATTGTGCCGTCGCTCGAGGCGGACGAGAAGACGGACTGCTCTGAGGGACTCCATTGGATTTCCTCGACGCTGCTGGTGTGACCCTGGAATGGCCTAGTGTCAGTGACGAAACCGCCGCCGTCGGTGCGTGTTGTGACGTAGATGAGGCCATCATTGTCACCAGTGAGGAGCTTTCCACTGGGGACAAGGGGGGACCAGTCAAGAGCATAGCCCTCGGCCTTGTGGGCGCGGATCGTCGACACTGGCTTGTTTTGCTGCGCGGAGATGACTGTGCCCGGGTTATCGAAGGAGTAGATGTGAGGAGTAATATCGTGGATAAAGATGTTGGATGACTCGGTCATTGTGGCTGTGAGGGTGGTGGGGGGTCTGGAAGCGTCCTGGGAGGGGATCTGGTGGGCGCGGATTCGGTTCGTGGTCGAGTTCAGGGGGATCGCCTTGTGCTCAAGGATGGGCTCGGCGTCCTCGTCACCATCTTCGTCGTCGTCGTCAGAGTCCTCGTCGTCCTTCTCCGTACGGCTCAGACCGCTGAACTTCATGACCATCAGCTGGTTCTCGCCAGCCCGGGCGTTCTCTGCTTGTGTACCAGCCACGGTGTACATGGTGGCGGGGTAGACCTTGCGGTTATCGCCAAGGCTGTCGCGGAGGATATCGAAAGACAGACAGGGCCACGGTGAGCTCAAGTTGTGCAGCATCTCGTAGGTAGACACGTCGGGCGCAAGTGTCTGGCCAGCTTCAAGCTTGTTTCGTCCGACGATGAAAGTGCCTTGGTCAACAGCAGCTATACCAGTCAGCTAAGATCTGAGTCACAAGAGTGTTGCGATCATACCTTCCCTCTCCTCGGCCTCCCTCTCTGCGTCAGGCCGTCCATCAACACCGGCCTCCATGATTTCGTCCTCCTCGAACTCATCCTCGAATTCGTCCTCGAACTCGCCCATGTCGGGGGCCTTCTCGTCAATCTCCATACCCTCAGGGCGGTCACCACCCTTGAGGGGGGCGTCCCCCATCTCGACGTCTGCTGAGCGTTTCGACATGATTTTGTTGTTGGTGAACAAATTGGAATTGACAGTCAGGATTCTCTGCTCCTCGAAGCCTGTGACTTACGAAAATGCTAGTGCTGCAGAAAAAAAAATCAAGGCCCCGCGATTTGTGGCGGCAACGGTACCCCGCGTGGCGCTGTTTATGAATTGAACGGTCGCAGGGGTCCGTTTAAGTGTGGCTTGACTTGGAGACTACAGCACGTGATCTCGTATGTGCGTCGCGTCACCCGTCATTCCACAGCTTCTAGGCGCATCCCCGTCACGTCGGTGTTGATTGCCCCGCCATGTCTGATGAGACCTTGAACACCAGAGCATTTTAGGCTTGATTGTTGCTCCTTCTCTCGCCTGGCGAGCTACGCCTGCGTGTTCCCACTCGACAATGCCGTCTAGAGGATCGCCGGCATCATGGCGCCGCAGCAGAACACCTTCGCCGTCATTCCAGACGCCCCCGGGCGCGTCGGTGGCCCTGCGAACCGGCCGCCGATGACGTCGAAGCAGGCCCAGAAACTATACAAGCAGGCAAACAAGGAACCGAAACGATCCAAGGCCGAGCAACGGAAGTGGGAGAAGGAAAAACAAGAGGAGATTCGCAAGGAGCTGGAAAAGGAACGTGCCGCCGTCAAGGCCAAGGCAGCGAGAGATCGAAAAAAGGCCAAGGAAGAGGAGGCCCGAGAGAACAGGCGAAGGGCCGGGCAGCCTTTATTCGATTGTCGACCAAGTCAAGACACGATTGCGCGTTTCGTACGAGGGAACGGTACACACAAGAAGAGAGATTCGTCTGGGGAACCTATACCAAAACCCGAGATTACACCTGCTATATTGGCCGATATCAAGCCGAACACCTTGGCGTCAACCGCAGCTTCCAAACCTCCCCTTCCAACTGAGTCAACAGAAGAGCGGAAACCCTCAATTAACTCCATGGCACCACCACCTTGTCCTTCACAGATACCAAAGTCGGCCATGCCACCTCCTCAGGGCACGTCTACATGTGAAAGACCACCTGCGGCTGAGAGTGTGGCACCAAAGCCAATTGACAAAGACGCTCTATCACGACAGCCACCAACCTTACCTCCCACCCTCAAGCCGCTATTCTCGGTGCCAGAAAAGACTCCAGCAGTAACGACTCCCGTGAGACCTCCTTCACGACCTGCTGCAAAGTCCAAACCAAGGCCCTTCATGATGCCCAAAGCGACATTACCAACCCATCAGCCACCTCGGCACAAGATCTTCAAGCAAAACCCCTCTATCCAGCCTTCTGTTCGTATCAAAACAGAGGTCCCGCCGCCAAAAGAGTTGCCATCAGCAAGTTCTGCACCGCAAACGTCATTACCAGCGATGCCTCCACCCCCAGTACCATCACAGACGCCTAAAGTTGAGGCTGTAGCAGACAAACCCCCGACGAACGTGGCCATACCAGCAATCGCACCGTCACCAGTGGTTATATCAAACCAGATGCCACCGCCACCAAGGCCATTGCCAGCGATGCCTCCATTTCCAGTTATATCACGGAAATCCAAAGTCGAAGCCGCAACAGAAAAGGCCCTGACGAATATGGCCATCCCATCAATTGCACCATCGCCAGTTGCACCATCAATACAGATGCCACCACCACCACCGCCACCAAGGCCATTGCCGCAGATGCCTCCACCCAGCACACAAACAATTGTTCAAGATTGCTTTGACGACTTCTTTCCAACAGCTTCACAACTTGCTGTAGAGCTTGAGGAGGATTCTGATTCAGTGCAAACTACACTAACGTTACGATCCGGCACTTCCATGCCAAACCAGGCTCCTACTCAGGGGCCTACCCAACCTTTCAGCCGGCCCAAGGAGGCAAGGGACTTGGCGCATGAAAGAATATTACCACCAGCAAAGACCAGCCTCCCGGTCGTACAAAAATCTGAAAATACAAAGAGTTCACGGCATATCCAGCTAGCCAAGACAGAGGCACAGGTCCGTGTCAGTCAAGCACCAAACTTTATCAAGGACAAGCCACAGAACCGACATGGATTGGCTCAAGGGGAACAAATGTCAGAACCACAGAGGAATCAAAACACAATGCCTCAAGGGGCTTTCGGCCCAAAACTGGTCGCAAATAGATCGACTTCAGCAACATACAACACGCCTCCAGCCAAGCGACATGATGCTCCACCACTTCCTGTACCTAGCCGGCTCGCAAAGCGTGGCATCCTTCAAGAACTTAGCAGCAACCACCCACCAGCACCAAAACCCGCAGCTGCAAAAGCTATGCCTCTTTTTGACGACTTCTTTCCCTTGATATGCACTCAGGACCTGATGATGTCGTCTCAGGAGGTGCTGGATATAGAGTCCCCGGCCAAGGCCATGACGCAGTCATCGTCGGGAGGATCGGCAGTAAACCCTGCCTCACCACTCATAGAGATGGATTTGGGTTCTATAGATTGGGATGATGACTTGGATGATTTTTGACTTGATGCATGCATACACGAGAGGGGCGAATCAAACAGACGCCATGATAAGACCCGAGCATCACAGCGCGTGAACGTTTAGCATTAGGAGGGCACTTCTGGAATCCTTATACCCACTAGACAGAAACACGAGCATGTCGGTTTCTCCATTCGCAATAGACTTTTTCTCTTTTCAATAGTAGAAGTACCAAACTTAAGAGAGAGTCTCACGATGATGGATGGGAGCGACTGAAAATTATTCACGAGAGGACTCTGTACAGGGGATTGGTCTGCGCTCCCCTGCCGCTCAAAATATGTGCGCGTGACCTTGATCATGTACAGCGAGTGCCGCTATAAGGTAAACCATCCGCTGAGAGACCTTGTCCCTCTCACTGGACTCCTCAAATATCAAGCCCTTCAATTGAAGGGAGAAAGTAACCCTATACCGTGACCATGGGAATCTCTGACCGATCATGCGATGCCGTTCCAACCCCAAACGCCAACCTAATGCCACCCATTTAACCGGATGACGCCAATTCTCATTCATGTCTCTTTGGAAGACCACTCTGCCTGACTTTACGCCGTAGCTCAAAGGTAGATTCCGACCCAGGCCGTCTTGTTTGTAGCCTGCGTTTCGCAACCATCAACCGCACAGATGAGTTTGCTATCGTCATCGCGCCCAAATCCAGTATTTGGGCGTTTAGCTATTGGCTTGCGGTTCTCGTAGCAGTCTTCACAGTAAACCTAGCACAGTATTAGTAAAGTGAGTGGAATGCGACAGGTCTTGATTCTTACATGTCCGCATCCCTTCAGGGCCCAGAAGTGATGCTCGCTGCGTTGCCGTTTGTTACCCTTGCGCGCAGGTTGCTTCGCGTTCATAGGCACGTCAGGGTCATAAGCCAGCTCCTCGTTGCATGCGGGGCATATCACGACCAAATCAGAGGCGGTGTCCCTTGTGTATCCGGGTCTAGGGGGAGGCGGAGCTTGGTGGACTGGCTTGGGTGATTCGGCGCGTTGATCAAAAGCACCGTGCTCGTACTGGAGTTGAATATTTCCAAGGGGGTTGTTCAGGTCTCCTCCTTGATTGATGCGGTTGTGCAGCATGCCGAGCAATTGTACCTCGTTGTCAGGAGCACCAGGAAGGAAGCTGAAAGGATACAGCGAACGCCTTATTCCGGCTGTTAGCCCACTGAATGCACCACTTGGGTTCAACGTGAATCCGACCGATTGTCGACTGCGATCGCGCTGACGAGGGGGGGGCGGAGGCGGTGCACGTCGTCGCGGAACTTCTGGGGAGTCGTCCGTAAGGTCGATGACGGGTGGTGCAATGCCGGCGAGGATACTACTATCGCTGCGCGCGAAAGACGGCGGGTTCCTGCCTTGGGAGTGTTGCCTTCTGGGGTTCGTCGGAGGTCGAGGCGCGTGTCTCTGGACAGGGCTGTCGGGTTCGTTGGTCAAATCGATGACATCCGCAGGGCCATTTTGGTTGTTTTGAGGTCTTCTCTCATTTCTTCCCTGTTCGACATACAACTCCAGGTCCACAAGGACATCGCCCGAGCCATTATGACGAGCCGCACCGCCTCCATAGTGGCCTCGCATGCCTTCTCCTCTGGCGCCTGGGGGTGGCATCCTTTGTCCACGAAGATCTGGCAACTGATCCATTTCGGCGAGAAGCGCAAGCTCAAGTTCGTCTGCGAGGTCGGGAGAGAAAGGATCCGAGTCATTAAATAGCGGATCGTGGGGGTTGATCTCGAGTGACATTAAAGACTCTGAATCAGAGTCTGAAGGCTGTGTATTTGATGGTGAATCAGACTCGGGGTCCCAATCCACTTGAGCGTCGGCTTCGGAGTCGAATATGCTTGAACGGTGATCCACTACGTCGGAGGAGGATTCGGGAATGTAGCCTGGGTAGATGGGCTCGAGGTCGCTATCGTCGTAAAGTTCTTGATCAGGCGAGGGAGAAGGTGATATTGACGGTGAAAGCGGAATCGGAGAGAGCCGAACCGAAGAAGGCGACGTCGATGGAGAAGATGGTGGAGAAACTGAGCTCATATTACGTTTATCGAGCCAATATGGGTTGGCGCTGGAGTAATAATTAGCTTAAGTCCGGCAGCTCCTGTCAGCATGTGGCCACGCACAAACCGTCTTGTCCTCGGGTAGGCGTCTAGAGTGCGGGAGAAGAGTCGTAGTCGTAGTCGTGATTCAGGTCGGGTCGTGTCGGGAGACGTGAAGTAGAAGTAAATCTCCTACGACGGACACAAGGGTAAAGCGACCATCCCGTGGAAGCTGTTGGTGTGATCGAGAGGCGGAGGTAGGAAGAAAATCCGAGGGCGCTTCACAGCACAAGGAAGAGGCGAGGTCCTTGGACTTGCCCGTCGTGGTCGTGGTGTTGTTGGTGGCGGTTAAAGGTTAAGTGCGGGTCTAGGCCATTCAGCGGGAAGAGCGACGGATGGTTTGGTGCTTCAGCCTTAGATAAGCTGGGACACACGCACTGTGCAGGGGGCAAACACCGCCGATAAGGCAGGAACCCCTCTGGACTTTCAGGGTAAGGTGAGCCTGTTACCGTGGAGGTAACTGCAGTCTGCGGCGGAATATTTGCTAAGCGACGCTGCCCTGCATTCTCCATTGTCTCCATGCAATTGCAAGGTACCTTACGGATACACTGTCCCTAGATTGATTATGTCATAGTCCCGAAAAGGGTCAAGAAAGCGTTATGCACCTTCGCCTCAGCACACCCTAGATCACCGACTGCCTTGCCTCAACGTACCTCATGGCATCTTCAACAAGAGTCCGGCAAGCCATCCATTTGATAGATGGCGGCTAGCCTTGAAGATCGATCGTTTGCACTATTCCTCGCATGACCAGAGTTTTCATACCTTGTGAGCCCAGACATCGGATATCATTTTAGTTGAGACTCTCCTGTCCCCATTGCTTATAATACAAATCGCAGGACATAAATGTCTGCTTATTCCTGCTTGACTCCAAATACTGAAACGACGCCCTCCTCGTTGACCGAAACCAACTGCTTGGCCCCAGCACCCCACTGGACCGACAATGCAGCCACCGACGTTCTGAGGGGCTCTGACCATTTCTTGGAGCTCTTGGTGTACTGTTGGACAGTAATGCCGCCGGCACCCGCAGTAGCCAGGAACTGTCCGCTGTAATCCCAGGCCAGTGACTGCACGGGTCCGCCGGTCTCTAGTGTCTTGACCTTCGCAGCCTCTCCCTCCTTGCGCAGATCAAATATGGTGACTGAGCTTTGACCCTTGGCTGTCGCCGCAAGCCAGAAGCCGTTTTCTGAGAAAGTCAGAGCCTCGACAGGGGCTCCAAGGTCGAACGCAGCCGCAACCTCCAGCGTCGTTGTCATGAAGAGCTTAATCTCGCCTGTAACGGTTCCAGCTGCGAAGAGGTGTCCATCGGGGTGGAAAGCAGAGGATGTCAGGGCTGCGCAGGTTAGCAAGTGTGTTGGGAGTACTACGATGCGTTGTTGACTTACCAGCGTCGGCGTAGACACGGCTAATCTTCCTGAGAGTGTTGAGATCGTACAAGACAATGCTCTTGTCAGAACCAACGGATGCGAGCAGATCGCCGGTAGGGTGAAGGCTCAAGGATGTCGCAGGGCCTGCGTGTTCGGAGATTGACGCAACTTCGCTACCGCTCTCGAAGACCTTCACCGATCCCTTGCTTGTAGCAAAGATGAGCTTGCTCCCAGTCCACACAGAGTCGATAACCGGCTCGTTGACCGCGACTTGGCGCTCGACCTGGTCTGCCTCAACAGAGTATATCGCAGCATCTCCTCCACGACCACTGATGGCAGCATAGCTTCCTTCGGTTGCAAGAGAAGAGACGTTCGAAACCGGTGTTGAAGTGGATGCCATAGTGGCCAATGAGGCAACGTCATCGGATGTGGCCCAGCCGTCGGGGACCGGACGCTTCTTGCGGCTCTTGGAGAGTCTGTGACTTGTTAGTAAACCATTCTAGAGTTGCCCAATCCTGTGCCTGCTGAAGACTGACTCTTGATGCTTTGCGTTGACCTTCTCAACCCATTCCTCCGGGAGACCTTCGGCCGAATCAATGGCCATCGCATCCCCATTTGTCGCTCCAGCGCTGACGCTGACCTTGGAAAGCGCCTCTCTGGCCTCGTCCCGCTCCTTTGACAGACGCGCAATCACTCTGACTGCGGCATCGTGCTGATACAAAGCTGTGGCAAGCTCCTCCCGTGTCCTCGCGAGTTGTTCTTTCAGGTTAAAAGTCTCGAGAACAATTGCATCCCACTCGTTCTGGAATGTCGCAAGCAAGGCCGGAATCGAAGTGAGCGTCGGGGGTCGGGGTCGGACAACGTGGGACTGCGTCAAAGGAAGGAGGTCCTCGATCGTCAGGGCTTCGCCAGTAACAGGTTCCGTTCCATTCTCCTCAATGTACTTTTCGATCAATCGCTTCTCGAAGACGGTGCCTGGTCACAGTCAGCATTTTGGGGTTGACGCGAACAGGCGCAAAACACGCACCAGACTTCTTTGAGGCAACGGGCTCCCGAGGAGCTTCTCCAGAAACTGAGAAAGCAGTCAGCGATTGCGCAAGACATTCCCGAGTATTTCAACCTACTTGCGCACAGCATTGTCTCGAATGTCGCGATATGGGCCGTCTCAAAGTTGGTTCGCGTCGACTTTTCCCTTCCAAAACAAAACTTCAGCCTTGCTGCACCTGCAGTTCCAAGGCAATGTGGGTCTTGCTTCGTAGCTGGCAAGCACGAGCCACTCCATCACGTGTAGCTTCCAGCGGATTGCGGTACGGTACCAGGCAGGTGTCCTGTCATCGGCGCCTCCCGTCTTCCATTGACTTATCTTATCGCTATCTTATCTTCCATCGCAGCATGAAGTCACGCCGAGGTCTACTTCACCAAGCACCTTGCCTTAAATAGGTTGCAGAGGTACCCTTCGATAGCTGAGACTACGCTGGTATGAACGGTCACTCATTCGTTGCTTCATCATAAGTCAAACAACCAAGTGCGTTTTGCAGTTCAGCATGGCTTCCCTACCCGACGTCAATAGTCTCAACTCCCTCCCCGTGGAGCAACAGACCAAGATCTTGGATGCACTCTTCGAACCGAGCCCCGCGATCCACGCGATTCTCCTCCCGTTCATTTCTGCAACACAATTCCAGTCTTACGACGAATTTATCAATCAAGCTCAAAAGATCTTTGAGGCTTTAATGACCGACCCTACGCAAAAAGCACAGCTGCACTCAATCATCGGCTCACACCCACGCCTTGGGGCGAAGAAGGTTGAAAGTGCTCAGTCCGCCGCAGAGCAAGCCCAACTCCAGAGCGGAGATGCCACTGAACTGGCTGCGCTGAACGCCGAGTATGAGGCAAGGTTCCCAGGTCTTCGTTACGTTGTATTTGTCAACGGTAGAGGTCGGCCGGAAATAATGGAAAACATGCGTGCTCGTATCTCGCGTGGTGACTTGGCTCTCGAGGAGCTCGCCGCCGTACAGGCAAGTACACCATTGAATTTAGATCCTGTAGACATTCTTCTAATAAGATAGTAGGCCATGTGTGATATTGCCAAAGATCGTGCAGCTAAGCTTCTGGCCGCTTCGGGATGAACGGCTCAGACACAAATCAGAAGCACCTCTCGGGTCTAAATATCCGATTTGTTTCCTAGAAAACTATCCAAACCCCATCTAAGCCTATAGCACAACCCAAATCTAGCTTGCCTACATGAGAACATCGTCCAACACTATCTTCAACCTCATCACAACTTCGCATTCTCATCCAGCAGTCTCAAAAGTCTGCCGACACGCTCGGCCTCACGATAGCCGCTGACGACTGCGCCAGCCACGCTTCCACGATTCTCCATCTCAGTGTGCTCACCGGCAAATCCGAGTTTCCCATCCCAAACAGGTCTGCTCAGCTCCTTGAAGTCAAGTGGGCTTCGCTCACCATTTTCTGAAACAATTGACGGGGTAGTCGTGGCACCGCGGGAGAATTCGTCTGTCAACCAGTTGGTCAAGTTGGTCTCGACCGGCTCCGCAGGCTCAGATGATGGCTTGAAGCGAGAGACGAGGAATTTGTGGTAGGCAGTCGCAACTTCCTTTTGGTCGAAGCGGAGCAGTGCAGTAGCGGGCGTTTCGGAGAGGTACGTCAGCAAGGTCGGACTAGGGCCGGGGAGAGACGGGCCAGCGAAGTTGGCGCAGACGAGAGTCGATGCCTCAAAGATTTCGGCGGGGGTAGAGCTCTCCGTCACGGGCTTCGTAGATGTAGGCAAGAAAGTGTAGGATCCAGCCTTGTCGGCCTCGGGCCACCAAGCCGTCTGGTACTGAAGCAGAAGCTTCTCCAGAACACCGACGTGGGTGCCTTTGATTACCTCCTGTAGGCGCAGCGGCAGCGCAGGGTTGAAGGTGCTTTCGGGCAGAGTCTTCAGGGTACCGAGCGGGATGCTAGAAATGGCCGTCTTTGCCGTGAACTTGTTGCCATTGGCGTCAACAACTACAACTCCATCTTGGCTCTGTAAAATACTAGTGATCTTTGTGCTCAGCTTTACTTCGGTGCCCTTAGCCTTGGCGTCATCAAGAACCTGGTTGACCAAAGACTCATAGCCTCCCTCAGGGGCGGCGTCAGAACCGCCAAACGCGGTGGTAGTCTCCCAGCCGGCCCACTTCAGAGAAGCTTTCTCGAGCTTGAGTCCCAGAGGAATCTCGAGGGAGCGGGCAAGGGCAGCTGCCAGCTCGTTTTGGGAAGAACCCGATGCGGAAGCTGAGAAAAGAGTTGAGTTCTCAGCTAGAAGGGCGGACGCGAGCGAGGTTGATGGGGAGGGAGCTGGGTGAGGAAGCTTCAAAGACGCTTGAGCTGTACCAAGGGATGCGCGGAGGTTGTCTGCATCGGAGCTCGAGAGACGGCCTAGTCTTGATCAATACAAACGTTGTGGTATATGGGTAAGAGTCTCACGCACCAGTTGGACCGTAAATCACACCCTCGGCAGCCTTGGGCAGGTGAGCGGCCTAATTGATCTCATTAGCTTGTCACCTCTTTCACCCAATATTTTCCATGTCAAACTCACAACGCCGAAGTCTTGGGCAATATATCTCGCAGGATTTCCTTCTTTGTAGCCGTGAATCCAGCTACATCCAACATCAATCTTGGCATCTCTCTTCACCCACGTACTCGCGCGTCCTCCGGTTCTGTCTCTAGCCTCAAGCACCAATACTTTGCGGCCCTTGTTGGCAAGTTCCCGGGCGGCAACGGCGCCAGACCAGCCGGCCCCGATCATGATTGTGTCCAAAACTTGATTGCTCATCGTTACAATATTGCGTCTAAACATATGTCTGAAGTTGAACGTTGAACAAAATACTGGACAATAGTCCTGACGATGTCGTGCTTCAGCTGCCCTGGTTAAATCGCCCCGCCCCCAGTGTCCCCGCCGTCCCCCCAGGCCCAACGTCACGGCGGGGCCCGGGAAGATGTCCGACCGGGCCGACCATCGGAACTGGTGGGGGGGTCATGGTCCCTCGACTGTGATTCTCACCCTCAGCTACACCCCGCTGCCAATACAAAAGCCCTCGATACGAAGAATCCCTCGATACGACTCACGTCTTTCAGCCAGATTCCAAGGTGAGTTCGTTTGAGTCTCTGGGCTTTCGGGATGTCTAAATTCCGGGCGGAACTTGAGACGGAATTGAAGACAGCTTGAAGCATAAGCTTTCCTGTGGGCAAGTATTGCCTTTGAACGAGTCTTTTTTCTTCTTATTTACTTTCTTCTATACCAGAGCTGCGGCTCAATCTCTCCGTCTGCTTCATAGCGCCATCGTCAATCGAGCATAATGCCCGGATCTTCTCTTCTCTTGTCAAGCCAACAATGGCAGTGAGTAACCTGCTTACGGCGCTCATTTCGCATGTCCTTGGACAGAGCCAGTTGACCACCCTGCGACTTCAAAGCCTGGTCCAGTAGACCCTCCTTGGATGTCGTCCACACGTTGATTAACCCAGTCTGGTTTCGATGCCTTTTGTCTACCTCGGCGGGCTCCTTGGGGTTTCTGATACCCTCCTTGCTTTTGTTTTAAACTTGGTAACACCCAAGCTGATTTTCCCTCACCCGTTATCCAACAGCGCTATCTGCCACCGACCCAGGAAATGCCATCCAATTCATCGAGATATTCCTCGTAAGAATTGCCATCGTCCTCGGTCTCGCCAGTCTGTTCCGATCCTCCGAAAATGGCTCCAAAGTCAGAATACACATCTTCCAGATCGTCGTCATCGGCCCATGCGTAGGAACACTCGTGAGTTGATGTGGGAAACGCCAAAAGTCCGTCATCCTCCATCTCATCCAGCATTGTGCTTGAAGGAGCTAGGACCGGTGACCGGGTTGGGTTCAACCTCGGCGATACAGGTTGTATTCGGGTCGATTGAGGCGTCCACGGAGGCGATGGTTTTCTCTGTGCCTGGACGGATAGGGAACCAGTTGGATGAGGAGTACCTGGCGAGATCCCCGGTCGCATCAAAATAACTCTAGCTGGTGGTGGTTGCTGTCGGTGTTCTGGGTGTGCGGGCGATTGTGCAACAAACCTAGCTCCCGTGGCTAGCTGCTGGCCGTGGTGAAGCACGGCTGCGTTCGCGGCTGTGACGGCGACACCGATATCACCACGCTGCGTCGCCTCATTCCGAACTCGAAGCCGAATTCTATTGAGTACCGCCGCTCTCAACATGATGGAGCTCTCTCGAAGCAGGCCCTGTTTTCCGACCTCGGGCGACGTGGCCACAGCAGCCAGCTTCACGAAACGCTTGTCGCCCAAAGGACTAGCTTCACGGTTGATGATGTGTGTTGCGGGTAAGGAGTAGGGCTGAGAGAGTCTACTTGTTATGAGATGAAGTCTCAAGCGACGCTTTTTGCAACTCAGCCCGGCTGTATATGGGCCGTCAACATCGGACTCGGCTCTGCAGCGCTTCACTCTTTTGGATGATGGCGGTTGACTCGAGAAAACGAAGTTTGGTTTTTCCTCCTGGCTGGTGATGAAGACGAAAGATGGTACCATCGGTGGAGTGGTCGGTGAAGGGGTGGTTGTGTTTGTCTGGGCAGTCCCAGTGGGTGTTGTTGCAGATGTTTTTGGCTCATGCTCCGGGCCATGATCATTCGTGGTAACCAAGGTACGTCTGAAAATTGTAGCTGAAGGGCAGTTGGCATGATGCTTGGCACATTCTCTCAGAGCCTGTGGTGAGAAGAGGTGAGAATCGATGTTGATACCGCCGTCGTCTTCGCAAGCTGAACTCCCGAGGCGCCACGTCTTGAAAGGTTCCAACGCATTGCGGTTCAAAGAACCGACTTCAACCACCATTGTTATCTTGTTGTCTCTGGTGATACCTCTCGCTCGAATGGGAGAAGGGGATCACTCGCTTCTTCCGGGTAATTGAGTTGCGTTGACAGGAAACGATGCTCAGAGAGCCGGTTCATATCCCACGGCCACTCCCACGCCCGATCTAACTACCGTCCGCTGCCAACATGGAGGCCAGGTGACCCTACAGAAGATTAACAAAGTCCGTCGAAAGGTTAAAGCGGCACAAGAAAAGAATGACAGATTGAAGTGGAGTAACCAAGGAAGATGACGAGAAAAGACCCTTACGCTAAGTGCGAGCGACCTTCCTAGCAGGATGCGTGACTGAGAGTGGGGAGAGCGGGAAAGGCGAAAAGGTTGATGCCGTCCGCAGCTGCAAGACAAGCACAAGACCCCGTCTTCTATTTATTGCTCTATCTACTCTCCGTGCTCCGTACACGTTTACCGTCAGACGGGTTCTCAGGTAAATGCATAGAAAGCGGGGAGAGGCACAGAGCGAGAAGGGAGATCAGCACAAACCGACGGGGCGGAACCGCCCATTCAAACATTGAACGTGACCAGTTCGTGTTCCACCCCCCTTCTCCTCTCTTTTTGAGAGCCCGGGAGCTGTGCTACCCATTGACAGGACGGGCTAAGAAAAACAAAAATTCGTGGTTGACTGATGTGTGGGCGTGTGAGGGAGAGGCGGCAGGGGTCGCGGAGGTAGGAATGGGCAGAGACCTGGGGAAAGCTGGCAAGGGGCGAATGAGATGGTCGGGATGCGCCGGTCACCCCCGGTCCTGCACCGACCCCGGTCTGGGGTCGAGGGGGGGGAGATGCGAGTGACATGGGCAGGAAATTTGGGGCGTTTTCAGCCTTCAGGCAATGGACGGACATGCGTTGGGTACGGATTAGAGGTTGTATCTATTCGAGTGAAGTACGCATGCTGTGTAGCCTGGTATACAGCAGGCCAAAGAAGCAGATACTCATGGTTCTTCCGTGGCTTTATTACATCCGTGTTTGAAGCGCGTCAAGGTTTACCGCAACCAGGTATTCTAGGCCCTTAGACTATGCTCATACTATCAAGAATGGTTCAGGAATCGAGCTGCTATTTACACACTTGTTATGCATTAGAAAAGCAATGCCGACCTGTGACTAAAGGTCAGGTCCGTACGGATAGATACTACTGTAGACAGGGAGGTAGAGACATGTTTTCCTGCACCCCGGACCGGGTGGTTTTGTCCGGCCAGAGGCGATGTGACAAGCCGCATAAGAGAACACCTAGGCCACTTTCTTCACCGACTGGTTTGCTGACCTCTTCCCCATTTGCCTATCGAACGGACGCTCGGAAGCTGGGCAAAGACATGCGTCGACAGAAGAAGCTGGGAATTGTGGCAGGATCTCACCCAAGGTTCCAAGACAAGATGTGGGCTGTGTTTCTGCACACATATCCAGCTACCGTAGTCCAGGTGCTTACCAACAAAAGTCTTCGCCACTCGGCAAGCTTTTGGCTGTTTTCCTCACATTCCAGTGCGTCTGAGTGATTACTATCCAAGTTTGTTTGGTTGGATATCTCCGATGTTGCAAGCAAGTGCAATTTCTGAATTTCCGGTCATGTTTCATGGACCTGGCACTAAGAGTCAACGTTTCTTTTTCCCGCGCAAGTGGCTTGGGTCATCCGCTCTGCTGGATTTTCATCGCCGCTTTGATCACACTTGCGATATCGCAGCACTCAAATGTGATGTTAGCTCGAGGGCCTCATTCTTCATTTGTACTGCTGTCGAATTGAGCCCATACCCTTGGGTTGCCAGATTCGTCATAGGTCGTCAGGCACTTTTGCGAGGGTTGAGTCTCTGGTGATAGGTCTGCAGTACCCGTGCTCGATGTATTAACCAGCATGTCAGTAGAAAATACCTCGAGACGGATGATCTGCTCTTTTGCCTCCCCGTCAAAAACATCGGTCTCCTTGCTCCCCTCCCTGTTGCTTCTTGAGTACCGAGAGCCTCGAACGGCCAAAGCGACACGGGATGCAATACCACAAAAGGAGCAGCCAAGCACAATCCCGATGTGACGCCAGCAAACTCCCATTTGTTACCACACTTTGCGGGGAAACCAGCCTCGTCCAACCATCCCCCAGGTTTTGGTCCTCCTATTTTGTGCGTGCGTTTACGCCTGTTGTCAATCACCACGGGGTGCATAATGCAGCGCTCGCCGCTGCGTATCCAACGAGAATTGTTCCGAGACCGCTCATCGGCTGCCAGCACAGCTGAGAAAGGGGGCGAGGCGAGACCTCGAATGCAGGATGCCAGGAATGGCATCGTACGGTAATGCGTATCCTTCCCCCGCCCTAAGCCTGCTCAGTCGCGGATGGCTGCTGTTCGTTTGCTTGCAAAGTTGGTGGCACTAGGCCGCTAAGTTCGAAATGGGAGGGTCACGCGTGGTCCAGAATATTTATTTGCTGAGAGCGATTTTGAGCTAAAGTAATGTACCGTAGCCTAGGTAGGCGAGGGAGTATTTGTTGGCCAATGAGCTTAGTGACAAATGAACATTTACAGGTTGGTGAGAGTAAGACTAGTAGTTGCGGCAAAGACATCAGAAGAGCCAGGGTATACACCCCATCTCGGGTTTCCCCATCTTGAAGACAGAAATCGATGGCATGGCTGTCAGCAAGAGGGTAACTTAAGTCCGAACATAGAGTTCTCTTATCACTAGGCAGTTGCTTCTTTACTCTCTTCCTAGATCAATCCTATCGCATCAACTCTCTCTCTGTCTTGCTTGCTTACCCTTCAAGGCTCGAATCGAATACCAAGACTTTGACATCCCAAAGTGAATAAATTCATCGCCTGGAGCGCCCGCAGGCTGCGACGTGTTGCATGACAATCCCAGTCTTTTTCGAGTCAGCAAGGCCCCAGACGGACTCAGTCCATTATTCAACTACCTTTCAGGGCCAAGCGGCCACAATTCCCATCACTTATCAAAATTTTCTGCTCACTCAGGGACACTGGGGCCAAAGCGGCGCCAAACTGCATGTGTAAGGTGACAAGGCAACCCGATCAGAAAATCAGCTGAAGTTCGTTCTCGGTCAGTTGGAAAGACAGGTCGCTGATGGCCCCAAGGGTCATCATGTCAGCGGAAGCTTGGGCAAACAGGTGGGACAGATCCATCATCCCGCAGGGTCTGAGAGGGTAGCAGCGGCTTTGACCTCTAGAGTCCAGGGTATGGTAGCAGCAGGGCCATTTCTTGTCAGCTGTGTGCAGCGCTGCAAGGTCGTCTTACATCAGCCACATGTTGTGAATTCCGCCCGCCGCTTGTACGCCGTCGTGTTCCGGTACAGAATCACCGGCAACCGTTGTTTTCATGTTGTATCCAGGCCGAGTAATTATGGGTATTCCCCGGAGACCAAAGCCGGTATCCCCACAAAGTGCCGCGGCGGTCCTTGGAATGAAGCGGTGGACTCGGCGTGGGAAACTAGCCGACCCCCTAAGAATCATCTGGGGGATTCCCCTCACATGGGGTGCCTCGGCTCCGCACCGTGATTCTCTGAAGTCTGCAGTCCTAGAGAAGGAAGAAGAGCAGCTCCGCACGGCCACGGCCCCCGCCACAAAGCTCCTCGTCCCGAGGTACAATCTCGTCCTGGTCTCAGAGGGTTGTTGGGGAAAGCTAAGCTGAACCCCGAAGCTTAACTTCAAACCAGACAATCCCTTCTCCAAGCTCCAACGTTTCGTCATTTTTGACAGGTAGAAATTATTTCAAAAGCCGCTTGAGGATCCCTCGTCATATTCCGCGATTTCGTCAATCTGCCCCGAGCAATATTACTTGTTTCCTTCTTGTTTCCGTTCAGTAACCCCGCCACTCGCTATGTCTAAACTCTTGTTTAACGATGTTATGGCCCTAGCCTTACTACCGACAACCCCAAATCATACGACATCGACAGGTGGCATCGTCAAGCGTTACATGAGTCTTTACCCAGCTTGGGTACCAGGATCTGAACTCGTTGGCGGCAAAGGCCGCGGGTCCAAGGCAGATCCTCGAGCTGCATATGGGGGCCATGTTTACTGTCAGGCACCGCTAGCTGCAAGCCGAGCTGTGAAAGAAGAGGAACCTGAAGGATCCGGGACGCAGTCCGGGGGGTTCGGGCTTCATGTGAGATTGGAAACCAATGCATTTAAGTGGAAGATGGACCCATCGCTAACACCACAGCAAGGCCATTCAAGGAGTTTTCTCAGCTGCCGCCAAGTCAGACAGGCCATTCATATATGAGGTCACCGTTCTCTCGACTAGCCGGACATTCTGCTCTCGCCTGGTGACTGTGCGCCAACCAAAGGAGACGAGCAAACGCGACCACTACGAAGACAGCTTCTTGCTTGAGGATGCTGAAGGGCCTTTGGGTGACATCTGTTTCAGTTGCATATGCACCTTCAAACGGCCAGAGGAAGCCCGAGTCGTTTCTCAGGAAGAGCCACCGCAAAAACGCTTCGCCGAAATCTTGTCAACCAAGTCGCCACAAGATTGGCCATTCGCACCGGCGGTTGACGTGGAAGAAATCAAAGCCATGTTTCCGGATGTCGGCCAGACAACGTTTCCCATTGTTGACATGCACAAAGTCGACTTGACGGCTTACAATGAAGGAAAGTCGGTCTCAGAGAGGAAGGAACTCCTCCTATATCGTCTCAAAGGCCCTCTCCCAGCGGACGATCCCAATTCTCATGTTGCTGTTCATGCATTCGAGTCCGATCGCAACGGGCTGTTGATGATATGCAACCACGTTGGTCTCGGATGGAGTCTGGGCACCGCAGCCAGCTTAACGTACAAGTTTGTTGTCCACGTCAATGTCGACCAAGCCGTGATGAAAGACGATGGCTGGTGGATTCAGGAGGCATCATTTCCTCGGACTGGCCAGGGGCGAGGGACATTGATCTGTAAGATGTGGAGTCCCGAGGGTGTACATGTCGCTACCGGGTATCAAGACGGCATACTTCGAGAGCGGAGAACAGAGGGGGATAAGATTAGTCAAAAGCTATAATGAGATGACAAGAACGTAGACTTATGAAGGGCTAAGTTAGAACAGTGTAAGTTTATATAGAGTTGATATAGATAAACAGAAATGAGATTCTAATAGGAGAAGATCAGGCTTTCATCCTACCCCTACACCCATGGCTCAGCTATTTTATACTCATCATAGACCATTTCACCTTATCTTATTATCTTCTTGCTTCTTATGGACCGCTTAAAGGAAGGATCGCTCTGGTTCGAATATTCCTATAGTGCCTTCCTTTCCCTATCTACAGATCGCTCAGAGTATGGATCGCACTTAGTGGTTTAAGGACGTTCTTACTATCTACCTATCTAAAGATCGATCAAAGGAAGGATCGCACTGGCTTGAAAACGTTCTTGCCATATCCTCTTTGCCTATTACCGTTTAAGACTTGTGTTATTGCCTACATAACCCCTTCGTGCTTACCCTCACTACTCGTAACTTCCGTGCTAACATCTTTTTTTCATTCTCACCTCCGTTCCTTCTCTCATAGCCTCTATCGGGCTCTCTAGAAAACCCACGCTACCTTTCCACTTCTTCTCTCATACACCACCAGAATATTCTAGCCCTGACACATCACACCAATTGCTTCTTCCTCTGCACACCACACTGGAGTCTTTCTCCTTTGACACTCCACGACAATCAACACTTCCCACTCACACTCAAGACCGGCAGTTCCATTGATGGCATTTACAACTCATTATTCTTTGACATTTCTGAGCATCTTCATGAGCCGGAGTGGTTTGGTATACATTCTTCACCTGGCATCTCATACCGTTCGCACCAACCTTTAACTCTCTGATACACAGATTGGATTTCCCTCTCACCACATCCCGACCATCTCTCAGTTATTTGAAGCTACCATCGTTCAACCAAGCACAGACATCTGGGTAAGCTACTTTTTCACAGCTAGAGACTGGTCTCAGCTGCTAACTAACATTCAGAAGACCGGATACGGAAGCCACGATGGACCCGACTTCACCCTCTTACGATGGTATACCAGTCAAGCGATCGCAGCTGCTGTCTTCCATCACAGAATTGAAACAAGGAATTCAAGCTGCTGAGGCTGATGCAGACCGTATTGAGACCAGAATCTCATACAAAGAGGACTGGATCACTGAGCTTAGATCTGAGCGCATTGCCTCTGATGAACCCACACCAGCGATCGACAAGGCCATCAAGAAGGCACAAGCACGCCGTGGAGTCATTAAAGAGACACTCTTTGCGAAGAAAGATGAGATTGCACGCCTTAGAAGCAAGCTGAAGAAAAAGGAGATAAAGCTTGCGGCGATCCCACAAGTTGAGTCATCCAATGCGCCCGACCCCAATGACAACGAAGATGCTGCAGCACTGCTCGAAGTCACAGGCACCCCAATGAATGCAATCTTCACAATCAGTGCAGACGGCAAGACCTATACCAATCCGCCCATGCTTCGGGGTGTCCCAGTTGCACCCATCAGCGAAATCGACGCGTACTGGAATCCCATGTGGAAAACGTTCGCAGAGGCAGTTAACGAAGAGAAGGTGGAGAGGGAATATCAAGAATACCTCTTGGCTAGACACCAGCGAATGCTCCAAGGACCTCTGCCAGCATCAGAGGATGACCCAGAGCAAGTCTTCAAGAAATACCAGCGCAGCTTGAGACAAGCCAAGGTCACTAAGCAGTGGTTCAACCCGGGACACACGATCCATCCAAACCAACTCATGGCAAAGGAGCACTTACCTGAGACGGGACTTTGCGACAACTATGTGCTCTACAAGATCTGCAATATCCTCAGCCGCATCAATGCCATGTATGAGCGCGGAGAGCTGGGAATGCCGCCTCTACACTTCCTCATGTGGAGAATGAGTGTCTCCCTGGAGCGCTATCCGCACGACCCCTGGAAATCATTCTGCCGCGTCATGGTTGACGAGAAGCACAGTGCTTACGACAGTATTCTTCGGCAAGCCGAGATCAGAGGTGCACAGCATGTTGGCGACTACAACTTCTACTTGGGTAGATGGAAGCAGGCATCTTCTTCCAGAGACCAGGCCCAGTCATCCGCCTTGGCCACGAGCAGATTCACCGCCCATTCTGCAGCAACTGCACAGCCTTCAGCGAGTTCCCATGGGTCCCTCTTCCGACAGCGGCAAGATCTGCCCGAGCCTATCTCGAATTTCGCTCCGATCCCAACTGGGGCATCGAGCTCTCTGGTGCAGATGCAGATGTTCTCTGCACAGAGAGACGGACAACGCGAGGGAGATGGACGCAAGACGCGCCATTCTGAAGAGGGATCTGAACAACAGACTTCTAATTACGACGGTAACCGCTTGCGCTCTGCCATGAAGCTGTGTCAGTCGCCCCTGCTCGTGGAGGAGCAGCTTGCCATTCGAGCCGGAGCATCTTCTGAGAATATGATCTCAGCCCATTCCTGGACCAGAGATGGCATGGATACCGAATCTCTTATAGACCTGGCAGCGAAGCCTGGAGACAAAACTCATTCTCAGACATCCGTGTTCGGGGCAGAAAACCTCCCAATGGGGGATGGACTCCAATGGGACAGCTTTGAGAAGAGCATGGTCATCGATGCTTCGGGAACCGAGGCCACGGCTCCAACTCCCGAGGACGCCGCCGCCGAAGACACAGTCTATAATCACGAATGGATTGACATGTTTGTCGGCTCGGAAGAAATCCGAAGGCAGATGCAGCCTACGAATATGGAGGCCATCAGAGCTTCAGTCGGAGAGAGTCCTTTCCCGAAGAATACTGGAAGAAGAGTCTCTCACGGATTCGTCTTCCCCTGGTACCGCAGCGAGGAGGCTCAGAAGTTTGACGAATTGGAATTCCCTTTCTAGATGCGACTGGGTTGGACATCTGTATGGGAGGAGACTATTGGTATGAGAGCCGGATGAAAGGACGATAGCCGTCTCAGGCAGGCAACCAAGATGTGACTGGGTTTCTGGAGACAACCCGTATCATAGGCTTTGGCCATCTGGGTAATGAGAATGAGAGGTGGAATTAGACGGTAACCGTCTCAGATAGGCATCGAAGAGTGACTGGGTTTCTGGAAAACAACCTCGTCATAGTCCTGGGCCATCTGATCAACGGAAATGGCTTGTGAGCAGCTTGAGTTCACATGATACTCTCTAATAGAACAACATCAAAAGTCATGCCATTCGCATCCTTTGTGAGCTGCATCTGAGAACGGCGCGGATGAAAGGGGATGAAGCTCTGTAATGCTCCAGCTCTCATTTGGTGATCTTTCCATCACGTGATCCTCCGTCGCTTACGATTCCGGTTATGGCAAGTACCTTGGCCAGTGCTCTCGCTCTGTAGGCTCTGACTGGTGGTTCCCCGTAGCTTACCCGACAGCCGCAACATCAAACCATCAAATCAGGCCATCGACAAATCCCTCTCTCTTCACCCAAACCCGACGTCACAACAACGAACCTCTCCTCTCTACCACCCCAATTGTCGTCGCCATGTTTTTGCAGCGCTCCGCCATTATGGCTGCCCGCCGGGCGGCCGTCGCTCCCCTCGCCAGACGCACCTTCGCGACCTCCATGATCCGCCGTACGAACCCCAATTGAAGGCCCCCCCCAAATCCCGAGAAAGAAAAAATAAGCCTTGGAGCGAAGCCATTCCGAAAGTTCCCTTATCGCTGACTCTACGGCCATCCGGGGCCACAAACAGGCGACGCCAACTCCTCTACCCCCGCCAAGCCCTACAAGACCATCACCGGTAAGGTCTATCGAGCCAATTGATTCGAAATTATCGTCGTTCCCGTCTCCCGGCGCGGTTCCCCGGAATGCCCAAATCCCGACCGCATCCCTTCGGGACCGCGTCGTACGATCGAAGCGACGCACCATTTTCGAACGACCTGAAGGAATAGAGCACGATGCTAATCATTTCAATTACAACGATACAGAGATCAAGAGCGAGGACGACCTCCACGGACCCGGTGCCAAGCCCGGCTCCATTCCCACCGATCTCGAGCAGTCCACCGGTCTCGAGCGTCTCGAGATTCTCGGAAAGATGGAGGGCGTCGACGTCTTCGACATGCGCCCCCTCGATGCTTCCCGCAAGGGTATGCGATGACCCCTCCTCGGCCCTCAAGCGCGAGTTCGAAACCTAACTCTATCATTTAGGCACCGTCGAGAACCCCATCCCCGTCCGTTCCGCCGGTGAGGAGCAGTACCTCGGCTGCACCGGTGTCCCCGTCGACTCCCACGTCACCATCTGGCTGACCGTACGTGCCCATGGACCCGATTGAGCTTGTCAAAGGAGCTCCGTAACCTGACCAAATATGCACATAGATCTCCCGCGACCGCCCCATCGAGCGCTGCCCCGAGTGCGGCTCCGTCTACAAGATGGAGTACGTCGGCCCCACTGATGACCACCACCACGGTCACGACCACCACCACGGCTACGAGGAGCCCAAGACCTTCGCCGACTTCGTCAAGCCCGAGTACCGATACCAATAGATGCTTTCGCAGGTGGCGAACACGTAGTAAGGAGACTGGAGGCGAGACGGCATCGGGGTTGCTCTGGAGTGAGCACGGAAGATGTGTAGATTACCTTAAGTTGTGGCTGTATAGAACCTTTTTCTCCCGATTCATGTCTCCTGTCTCCTGCGGGTTTTGTGTGACATCCGCCAGGTCGTTCGTGAATAGCGGCCTAGATAATACGAAGAGCCGCAGCTCTCTCGTGGCTTGACTCGCTTCCGTGCGGATCGGTTGCCTACTCTCCGCGTCCACGTAGTGTTTGATAGTGATGATGTTTGCCCTGATCCTAACGTGCCTCATTCCGGATCGAAGCTAAGCTTAATCTTCTTTCCCATCTTCTTGGCAGGTTTCTTTTTGGCGTCCTCGTCATCGTCGCCGTTCTTCTCGTCCTTGGTCCCGCGCTTGTTGACGACAGCATCCTCCTGAGCATCACCGCCAACAACCTTGCCAGCCTTCCTCTTCTTGCTCGCCCCGATTCCAGCAAGCTTCTCCGTCTCCCGTTTCTCCTCCTTGGTATCCTTCCCCTCACCCTCCTCTTCTCCATCTTTCTTCAAGTCATCGGCCTCCACGCCACCATCCTTGTCCACCCGTACGTCGACAACATTACCCTCGTCGTCCACCACAAGCGGCGCATCCTCTGCCTCCTCGCTGTCTGAGCGCTTCTTGCCCGCCCGTCGCCTTTTCGAGAGGATCTCGTCTGGGCCTCCGTTCCCTGCCGCCTGTGCTTGGAGAGCGCGCAGGAAGGGCGGGATGTTTGTGTCGTAGGATAGGTTTTTGCCGGTGATTTTGTCCGACATTGCGGCGGCGGGCGCGAAGCCGGGGAGGTGAACGCGAGGTGCCGTTACGGAGTGCTTTGGTTTCGTCGAATGCTTGCGGTCGTTGAGGACGTCGGTTCAAGATCACATCAGACCTATTCTATTTTCTCTAGGTGTCTCGTCAGTGAAGGGTGTGCGATCATGGATGGTGAAGCAGCTATTGCCAAATGCCAGCCTTCGCGGCAAAGGTCGTTCGCAGTTCTTGGGGGGTGGGGACGGGATTCTTCAGTGATCAATCAGCGTCTTTAGCGGATAGCGCAGCCGATCAGCGACCTTTCCGACGTCGTAGCGCATCCGAACCTCGCTAAACTACAGTGGGCATACGCTACCAGGCCGGACAGTGGGCGGGACCCATCCAGGTTAACTGCCGAAAGACAAACTCGACGACACGACTTCTCCCCTCTCATCTCCAAACACCAGGCAACTTCACCAAACCCAGCACATTCACATCACACGGACGAGCAAGAAGCGTAATATTCTCAGATGAAATATCTGTTTTGTTGAGACTTTTGAAGAACGATGTCACTAACCCTAATGACTTTGGTATCTAATGCCGCGAAAAAAAAAACCCTCCTCAAATCAAGCGGTTTCATGTCTGTACCAGCCAACTCATGGTTGCCGCTCTCCAACGCCGGGCCTTGCAACGCCAAAGCTAATGCCGTAGAAAACCTACTAAAGGAAACCATTCCCTTGATACACATAGAAAGACGGTAATGAGGCACACGCCATGCCATCGAGATCTTAGACGATCTGCTGGATAAACACGGGAGTACCGACCTGAGTGCCCACCACAAAGTTCGGGACTGGAATGGACGCGATGGGCAAAGCAGTCAGGATGCCGGTGTCCTCGGCACGGCTGAACGCCACCACACCGGATTCGCCCGCCATGTTGGTGGAGAAGAGCGTCTTTTGATCCTTGGAGAAGCTGAACATACGCGGGTTCACGCCACCAGAGGAGATCTGATCGACAAACTCGAGGGTGATGCCACCGGCCTTGGGCTTACACTTGGAACCGCCGGGGGCCGCTTGCTGAGTGATCTTGAAGTGGGAGATAGAGTCGGTTGCGTTGCCGCTAACGCGGTTGGAGACGTAGGCGTGCTTGCCATCACTCGAGATGATGATCTCGCCAGCGGCAGCCGAGGTGGCGTTGGCGGGAGGGAATGCAGCGCCGTAGGTGCTCAGCTCCGAACTATGAGTAAGGGAGAGGGAAGAGCCGTTGTTGGTGGAGACGGAAAAGACCTCGAGGGTGTTGCTGAGCTCACAGGCGACGACGAAGGCGGTAGGCGCGCCTCCGTTCTGAGGGTACCAGGCGCCGTGGCGAGGGCCACAACCAGCTCTAGAGACGCTGTTGCGAGAGACAATGTCGTACTTGTCATCCTGGGAATCGATGATGGAGATGGAGTCAGTGCCGAGGTCGCAGATGGCGAAGTAACGGCCAGAGGGATCGAGAATAGCCTGGTGAGCGTAAGACTTGTCCTGACGCAGCTTGTTGGGACCAAGCTCGCCACCGAGGGTGAGGCTCTTCATATGCTTGAGAGCGCTGGCGTCAGAGATATCCCAGACGTCAACAGTGCCATTGGTGCTGGATTTTGTTAGTTTATGAGGCATTCAAAGGGACCAAAATAGTAGGTAGTAAAAATAAAGAGGCAAGTGGTACGTACTAGGAAGCGCCAACAAGACGAGTCTTGTCCTTGTTGAAGTCAATGGAGACAACTCCAGTGCCGCCCTCAGTGGACTCAACGGCGACCTTGAGCTCATTGGTAGTGGTATCGAGCTGAAAAGAGTTAGTAAATGTTTTTGATGAGTAGGTTTCGGCAGCTACTGAAAATAAAAGCCGAAGCGACTTACGTTGAACAGGCGAAGGTTATTGCTGTTCTCGTCAACGGCGTAGAGAAGGTTGGGCTCCTTGAAGGCCATCCAGCTGGGGTTGGTGCCAGTCTGATTGTCGCTCTTCACGACGTTAAACGACTTGCCATCGTACTCAGCGACAGCGAGCATCCAGGTAGAACCAATGACGACCTTAGCCGGAGCGGCGGGAGCGTCCTGGCGGCCAATGACCGCAGCAGAAGCAGCCGCAGCAGTAATGATGACGGAGGTGAAGCGCATCGTGACGATTTGTGTGAAGTTGAAAGGGTAGAATGAGGGTATTTGAGTGATCAGTATCGAGCGATCAGAAAGAGAAGTGTAGAGAGTGAAATGTGAAGGAAGTGTGCGATGGAAGAAGAAGAAAAAGAGTAGAGACTGGTGAGTGGTGAGTGAAGGGGAGAAAAGTGAATGAGTCGATGGGTGGGTGGGTGTGGGAAAGGCGTGAGGCAAAAGTGGTGATTCAGAAGTAGGTGGAAGGAAGGAGCAGCCGGTCGAGTTAAGGTAGGCAGGCAGGCACGAAGTTTTTCCCCAGAGTTTTGCAGTAGAGGAAAGAACAGGGCTGATTCAGGTCGGTCCAAAGCAGAGCTGAAAAAATTGGTGATTCGCTGGTACTGAAGTGAATACACAAGTCTGATATTTCATCCGAATAACAAGAGGGAGTCCTGGGACGGTGGAGGCAGGAAACTGCAACCTTATAAGATGGTTGAGAAGGCAAGGGAAGTCCGGGAAGGCTGTGTGTGTGTGCATGGCCATGCAGACATGTTCACATCAGAACATGCATAATAAGGCAGTCTTTGACTCTGGTTTCCGTGCATCTGACTCTTTTACCTTAGCTGGGCCAGATCTACCACCCTGACAGACCCAATCCCCTAGCCATGGCTGAGTTGAATGAATGGAAGGGATAAGGTGAGATGGGAACACAAGCCCAGCCTACTCAGCCTGGAGCCAAAAGCCCGACACCGAACCGCCTTCACGGCCACCAAACAGTGAGGTACCACACAAAGAGCCCCCCTTTCTCTGCATACATGGGTATGTGCGTCTGTTTGTGTCACTGTGTTCATTGGTCTCAGACCCCACATCATCGAATCCTTTTTGTAAAGTGACTTGTTCAAGAGAGCAAAGATGCAAAGTGCCAGAGGCAAGGGAGGGATGGGTCAGGGTTACGGCTTACAACGGGTAAACGATTGGTGGGGGTTACAAGATGGCAAGCTAGGTGACCAGCTGTTGGTTGGGTCTGTTGCATGGCTTACTCGCCAGGCCTCAAAAGCCTCCAAAGAGCCGCAGGACCAACGCCTCTTATCAGTCTTCCCTTTTCTTCTTGATACTCTTGGTATAATCTACAGTCAGTGTTTGACTGGATTACCAACTGCCAGCCGCCAAATTTGATGGTAACGCGAGATGCTGCATGTTTGCTGAGGTACACTCAAACCCATGTGGATGCAGGTAAGCATGAGGATCCAGCGCCAGTCAAGTCCAGTCAGGTTTGGCTCGAGTCCGAGTTGTCGTCCGGCAGTCAACGGGGATTGGATCCTGTCATCCCGCCCAGCCATAAGCCGCTCTTCTTTGGGCGGGCAGCCACAGCGGGACAAACAGTCTCGAGGTGAGCATTATGCGTGAACAGCAGATGCTTTGGCTTGATCAAGGAGCCTCATGTTCATCAGGCTGGGGCATATTTGGCTGTTCAGTGAGTCGATGGTCCGACTCGGGATCGCCTGCCCTACCGTGTGCTACTCACTACCGATGAAACAGGGGCCAAATGGCCACGGAATAATAATATGAGAAGCGAATCGAAGTAAGGTACCCAGCAGCAACATCCTTTAGGCGCTGCGGTTGGTCGCCTGGTTGGAGGGGCTGAGTGAGGGCGGTGTTTCGAAACATGTTCACCCGTCCTTGGCCGCAAAGGATTGGACGAGAAACATTCCGGGCATTTCCCATGCTTTCCAGCAGGAGAGTCAGTTGGGGGGACTATGTTCAACCCCCTTTATTTCAGCTTCTCTAAATCAAAGTTTTGTCGTCCCTTGTTCATCTTGTTTATGAGAAACTTGAAGCGGGAGTAAGTATTCTCGTTTCTCGCCCCGACGCATCATTTTCAATGTCATGCATTTCATCAGGCGGCAATAGCAAGGAAAGAGGGAAAGAAGCGCGGAAGATCTTCATCAGCATGCCGGCCGGTGGTCCGCCGTTGCAATACGTACCAAAGTGGATCTGTTAACGCTCACCACCCGGGCAGTACGTACCCTTTCAGACGTCGTTGACGTGCGTCTATTCTCGGCGTGGCTGCGCTTCGAGAACTAACCAAAAGCCGCGGTGACGAAGACCGCTGGAGACGACATGCGCATCTGTATCCAATCAGCCAACCAACGTGAGATGTAATGGTAAAACAGCTCAAGATGCATGGGGACAGCCAAGCTCAGCACTAGCACTGCAGGGGAGCGCGGGGTGAATGCTGATCCAGTCATCATCGCATATTTCGTGCCAGAGCTTGTCGAGCTTGCTTCTCGGTCAAAAGCTGCCTGCTGCACTGATATTGGCTGAAAACATCCAATGTCTTTGTTCGCCGTTGATTGCGATGCCAAGCTTGACTGGCGTCTTCACAATATGATTTGTGCTCAGCTTATTTGCAGTTTGGAGCACGACTTTGAAATGAGAAGACCCAAGCCCAGCAACAAACGCAGCCAGTTGGTGGTCCTATATATTCAGTCCACACAACTTATATTACTGGCAGGCCAAAGAGGACTTTTATCACTTAGGTCACCAAAATACTGAAAAGACAACGCCTTAGAGTTCTCCTGAGACTATCTTCTGGCAAAGAAGAAGCCCAATAGGTCTGTCAGGATTATCTCGACATCAGGGAGGCATGGGTTTTGTGAGCTATAAAACAATCACGCTCTCTGGTTGCAAGAAGTAAAGTCAATATTTCACCGAGAGTAATGAATGTAGCTTCAAGGATTCAATCTTAGTTCATAGTCTATAAATGTATTACAGAAGCCCAGCAGTCATGGGTATCAAGACTCCAAGGTCCACCAGGTATCCAAAGCAGCAAAGCAAAAACGCCCGGATCCCTCGCTGCATCAATCTACACGCCTCACACTCTCTCGTCACACATTTCCATTTCCAACTCTTCCCCTCACCAGGTAATAGTAACAGCCTTCCTCAGGTAATTCGGACCGCCCGACTTGAAAATCTCCTCAAAGATCCACCGCCCAACATCCTCCCTCGAGATACCATACCCGATAGCCTTGGTCTGCACACCCGTCTTAGGATCCTCAATGCCCGTCCGGATCCGCTTCTCAGGCTGCGCGCCATCAGACAAGAACGCGGGGCGGATAAAGGTGAAAATCTCATCACTCGCCACGATCCTCTGCTCCATGACCCTCTTGTCGGCGTGCGGCTGCTTGAGGAGGACGTGGTACATGGGCACCTGCATCAGCGGCACATCACGCGCGTGGTCCGAGATACCCGTCGTCGAAATGATAGCCAGCCTCGGCTTCCCACTCACGCCCTGGGCGCGGAGCTTCTCCAGCGCGCCGAGGAGTGCCGCGGCGCCGTTCTTGCACACGTCCGGGTCCTCGACGGTCATCTTGGCCAGGTTGAGCGGGCTGCCGATACTGAAGCTCACGGTGTCGACGAGGCGGGTTGGGTCGGTTGGGTTGACGAGGCAGGCGGCCACGTCGTCGACCACGTGCGCGTTGCCCTTCTTCACGACTAGGTTCGGGTTCTGGGCTTCGGGGAGGACGTCGGTCATCTTTGATGGGTTGCGGCAGAGGGCGATGCAGACGTAGCCGGCTTCGAGGGAGTGTTTGAGTGCTGCCATGCCGCAGCCGCCTGAGGCGCCGAAGAAGGCGATGGTCTTGATGCCAGACATGATGTGGTGGTGGAAGTTGGGGTGTTGTGGTGTAAGGTAGGGGGAGGTGAGGTTGTAGTTGGGGATATGCTTTGATAGTATGCCAAGCGTGAGGATACTTCCGCAAAGGATGTAAATGAGCGGTATCAATGAACACGATTGGACTTGATTGCTCGAGTAGGATGGACTAAGAGACAAGTGAAAGCTTGATGTCGCCAAGGAGTAGGATGATGATGATGTTGATGATGTTCTGTTCCTTCCTCTCACCAACAGCGAACTTGCCCAGCCTTATATGCATCCAACCTCCGTCTCAGACCGGGCAGGTATGCAGCCCATCTGCAGGACGGGGAACATCACAGTTGGAAAACTCAGCACTACAGCAAAAAGAAAACAAACACGGCATCCATGCTGTAAGCTGTAAGCCTGCAGGGCCGGGTGAGCCCCAGAGCCTCCGACTCTTCGCTCTTCCAAATTTCTCGCTCGAATGGGTGCGTTGAAGCGAATATCGAAACCAACAACGAAAGGCACAACGTTGGTCCGTAGGGCCCGTAGGTGGTAAATCGAAAAGGCGGAACGACTATCCAGCCATTTGCTGCAACCACGATGTGATCAACAGGATTACCCCTACTTTGTGGCTTACAGGATCCGCATCCCCGCCCGTTCTACATCGCCCTCATCCCTGTCTGAATGCGACTGTCATCTGACATTGTTAGCACCCAATATCGTCCCCAGCTTCGATAAGCGTTGAGCAGCATCTTTCACTAACACATACAAACAACTCCACTTCAGCCTGGAATTCCCCCGACGGCACAACCAACAGCCAAGTCTGTGGCACAGCTCGCGTCTTTCGCTCCAACTCGCCAGACTCCTCGCCTCGCGAAACACCACTCTTTCGTCCTTCGCATGGCCCCCATCCATCCCGCGTCACGCTCGTCACCATTCGTCGCCTGAAGTAATTGTCACCAGTCGGCGGCCCATGGGAGATTCGACACATCATCATTATCACCATCATCATCAACAACAGCAAAATACAAAACCAACAACCAAATCCCGTCCCCGTCTCCGATCTCTATTTTCCGTGCCACATTAACACGTCTGACAACTACGCTGCATCAGCTTCCAACAAACATCTGAGATGCATCTCAAGTGAAACCTCACACCGCCTCGGCTGCCTAGAAGTTAGAATGAAATGCCCAACAGCGTCTAGGCATCCAGGTATCTCTTCGGCGGCTCATCTTCTCTCATCCGTCTCATTCCGCCTTTGATCGCCGACACACACCCGGCCGCCGTCCGGCCTCCTCTCGGATGCCACGGCAGCACCCGTGTAATGTTTCCAGTAACCCCTCTCACTGAATGCTACAATGTCAGCATTTTGTTTGTGGTTGATTACACTCCCTGCAGTCATCGTCCTCTTTTCAACGGAGACTAATTCGGCCATTGCTTTGCCGCACGCTGAACCTCACTCAAGTCGCAATGTGACATGCAAACGCATGGATGATTTCAAGACTTCAACCTCTGTTGATTGCGCAGTTCTATCATATGTACAGACACCGGCTTTGAATTCAAAGCTCGCAAACGGCCGACTGCATATGCGATTTGGTTGCCCCAATCCTCATACCAAATGAATGGACGGCAAGCGCCATTACCCAAAATGCCTTCATGAAAAATGCTTCAAAGAAAAGAATGCTCTCATTACATACAAGTAGCCCGAATCAAAACCAAGCAAGTGCATCACGTTACCCATTATACCTTTTTTGAAAACCAAAACCACAATCTAGTCCCTACTTCATAGCCAGAAGAGAGCAGTGGCAGCCACGAGTGCGGCAAAGGTGCTGGCGCCGAAAGAGGACTCACGGCGGAAGCCCTCGCTCGTTGAGCCAGAGCTGCCACTGGAGCCGCTGCTGCAGTCTTGCGAGAAGCCACTGGTGCCGCAACCGCTGCTGCTGCCAGAACCGGAGCCCGATGAGTCGCCGGAACCGGAGCCAGAAGACCCGGAGCCGGAGGAGCTGCTACCGCTGTTGTCACTGTGGTCATTGCCCGTGCCGGAGCTGCTACCGCCCGGAATTGTGGCGGCGGAGGCAGTAGGTTGCGCCGCAGTGCCGGTGCCGGAAGCCGATGAAGCACCGGCGTTCATGTCGAGACCGGTGCCAAGGAAGCTCTTCAAAACGGTGTCCTTGTCGCTGTCCACAACGGTGTCGTTGGTGGCCTTCATATTGTTGTAGTAGTAACTCTTCTTGCTGTTGGTGCCGGGCGAGCTCTTGGCATTGTAGCAGTTGATCTCGACGTCTTTGACCATGGCATAGAAGTATCCGTTCTTCTTGATATCCTCGTGCTCCCAGTTGATGGGACCTCCGGCCCAGTCAATGGTACCCTTGGCGTTGGTGTCAGCACCACCAGGCCAGATGGACAGCTGGACACGAGCGGGCGTTTGCGGGTAGTCCCACTGCTGGGCAGTTGCGTTCCATGTGTCGGAGCGCTTCTTGGTTCGGCCAACCTGGCCGTCTACCATCCACTTGATTTCATCGGGAGTCCACTCGATCTCGTACGTGTGCCAGTTGTTGAAGGTGTCGGAGAGAGAGATATTGCCAGATTGGTCATCTGTAGCGATTGTTAGCTTGAATTCCGGATATGGGGCCGTGTCAACTAGACTTACACTTGGGGATACCCTGGAAGTAGTAGTTGGTCTGGGACATCTCCAGGTCGGCACCGACCCATTCGTAGTCAATCTCGTCCTTGACGTCACCGTACAAGATGAAGGCTGTGACGACACCAGGACCACGCGATGTCCTAATCTTGGCGGAGACACTGCCGTACCAGAGGTAGGTGGAGGTGGCAAGGACAGTTCCGACACTCTTGGCGGGCATGGTGAGGAGAACGGCCTCCTTGTTGTACAGCGCGGGCTCACCCTGGGAAACCCAGTCGGCCTTGCTCGGGTCGCCGTAGTACTTGCTGATATCAACGATCTTGTCGAGCGAGTTCATGGGCATCTTCTTGTCCTGGCAGACAGGGGCGGGAACGCAGGCATCGAGGGAGAAGGACATTCGGGGGTCACAACCGCCGAGGCAGAAGGCACCAGTGCCGCATTGGCCATATTCTGCTATTGTTAGAGAGTCGAGTTTTTGGTTATTGTAGATGATGCTAACTTACGGGAACAGCATGGTGCGCTCTCGGGGCACTTCTGAGTGAGAGAGCATGAGGGAGGAGTCTGGGCGAGGACGGTAGAGGCGCCGAGAAGGGCAAGGCCCATGGGAAGAACCGACAACATTTTGGAGCGAGTGTGTGGTGACGGGTTTGTATATTACGGTGTTACCGACGGAGAGTGAGAGAGGACAATAATCGCTGGCGACCCCGGAAGTGACTCTACAAGGAAAGGGCGATATTGGTGTTTACGAATGAAGCTCGAGTTCGATCGGGTCCTTGTTGGACTTTCGCCGCCCGCGGGTGACGGTGGGATAGGGTCGGTGTGTTTACTGCCGCAGCGGGGAGGAATTCGGGTGTCTGATGACTTGTGTATCCGTCTGTGACAAGGGCGGAAAGTGGTCGTACAAGGCTAGTCCGAATGATCGGTCGAGATCGAATTCGATATCAGAGTCGAGATGTTCGGAAGATTAAAAACAGAGTTTGGCTGATAATCTGGGGATCCCGGCTTCGTGATTGACTCGAGTCGACGTCGGTTCGGGACGAAACGAGGGCATTCGGACGACAGAGGATGGGATAAAGTTCGTCTTTGGGGGAGCGCAACGAAGGTTTGCTTCTACACGGATGGTAAAAAGAGTATTAAGCGATGGTAATAGGCAGGCAGTAATTACAACGAGAAGCGCGGGTCAAGAACGAGTGAAGACCGTGGCGGACGAGATGAGTGCGTAAGGGAAGGGTTGACTCGAGGGAAAAAGCCCAGGCGGCGTGAATTAATTTGGGGGAAGGGATGGGGAGGGCGGGAGCAGTGGGAATGCACGGGAAGTCAAACCAGGTGCCAGGAGGCAAGCGCTCACTGGTGAGTGGTGACTGAGGTGCCCGGTGTTGACTGTTGAGTGTTGCTCCTACCTCGACTACCACAATTTAGCGTGCCTTGCTACGCCTTAGCACGCTTGGGAAGTAGGTACGAAGGGGCAGTTACGCTTACCTGATTTACGCTTAACACGGATGCTGCGCCTCTTACCTTTGCTGTGCGTGTGTGCGTGTAAAAGGTACCAACACGACTTCAACGTTCATCAGCATCTCACCACCTTCAGTCCATCTCTGCCAGTGCCATCCAAGTTGTGCTGCTCTCTGCTGCCCCCCCCTTTCTTGTACTGCCCTCCTTGCCATCATTGATAGTGATCAGACGTCGTCTCCAGTTCTTCTCAGGGTCTCTCAGTGGCACGCGAGGGAGGGTTGATGGATTCTCCAGGCTTCTCATCCTCCTCTTCCCTCGTCTCCGTCAACCTATCCGCTACAGATGGATGGATACAAGTGGGCTATCGAAGCCGCTCCTCACTCCCCCATTGGGACAAGCGTAGCATTATTTGGGTACACTAGGCAAAGCCGGTTAGAGCCTGACCCTGGCAAAAGCCCGGCCCTGACCATGTGCCTGCCCGTTCGCCCTTCTTGAGGGAAACCTGGAAAAAGGAAATACGGGGGAAACAAGAGCTGGAGTGCAGCTTCTCTCCTTCCATTGGTATCCGTACCCGTGTCCCCATGTACCCACGTACCTTGTAGTATGGTGTTCTCGTATTGGTCCAATTGCCACCTACCCACCTTTTCCATCAGTGGATCCCACAGATCATGGTTTTCTGTCCACTCACGAACCACTTCTTCATTGTCTCTTGTCCCCATATGGGTTTAGCCCCGCGTGATCTGACCAATACTTTCCTCACTTTGCTCACCAAAGTTGGAAGATCACGGCATCACTCCCCCGTGTCTTCCCCCCCTGGTTATCCCTCGGCCGTCCACTTTTTCAATTCGATTAAGTCTTGCTCTGCAGTGATTTTCGCCCCAGGTGCTCTGTGCTCCCCGGTGCACGGGGCAAGAGCGGCATAGCGGCGTGGGACCACGGAAAACATATCCTCTTCCCTTGACGTCGCCCGTCGCCTGTTGATCAATAGTGACCTGACCTGCCATGCCTGAGTAGGTGAACACGACTTGTCAGGCAATTGATGCAGCCGTGGCAGCATAGGTGCATAGGTAGCATGCTGGCCGTGTGTTACAGCATCCTCTGTGGCTGTAGCTCTGGCTTGCATCCTTCGTCACACACGACTTTGACGCTTCATTGACAGGTGCTGCGCTACGGCAGCGCAGCAGCCATGGATCAAGCATTAATAAGCCAAGCATCCATCAACTGTCAACATCAAATTGGGCTTGTGTCAATTTCATTGCCATTGACATGGTGATTCTGAACCACTGGTCTCCAAACCGTCGAGACGCCAGAGTAAAATGTCCCGTCAACCAGACCAGCAGACCTCGACTACATGACGCCGTTTCTCCCGCCGTTGGCACATTCCATTGTCCAGTCTTCCAATGTTTATTTACCACATTCTTCGAAACCAGCCAAGCGCCGCCACATGCCGCCAACAACACAAAACAGGGTCTCACCTTCCTGCCGTTTTGTCCGTAACCTCGTTCAACAACGGTCAAAAACAAAACACACGAAAAAAACAATAGCATCATAGAAAGAAAAGAAAACAGGCACTCGAGTCTCTCGAGTGTTTCCTATAGTGACTGCGGGGTTACCCAATCGTTTCATACCAGCGCGCGCACGCATGCAGCGCCGTTGACGGATGACCACCCTGGCTTGCCTTGACAAAACGCCTGTCGTGCTCATGTGACACGAGGGCGTCCGACAGCCGCAAGATCGCGCACCTTCAGTTACCCGTTGCCAGGGTTGCCCCAGGCGTTCGTTCGCTTTGTGCCATGTGTGAAATTGTAATATAAAAATGTTGTTTCCTGTCACAAAAAGGAAACTAGAAATGAGGCATGTAGGTACTCGAATTGTAGTTGGTTTCTGCGGTTACTTGAAATGTGGTTCAACAATAATTGTTAAGGTCGCATCTACGCGCCGCCGTCGACCGAGACATCATACCTCACATTTGACTAATTGCTCTTGATCGAGACTTGCAAGTGATATCAAAACATTGCAAGAAACGGGCGCGCAAGGCTGAGTTGAAGTCACCTAGTCGCCAAAATGCGGTAGGCATATTAGACAAAGCCATTGGCCCCGACAAAGCCACTGTGTAAATAGATTATGTAGAACACACCATCTTCTATCAATGGGGGTTTGACTCAAAAACATTGCAAAAAGCCCATTGGCCACGAGAATGACAGCTACTCGCAAAATCAACCCCGAAGGCGCTCACTTGGATGGCCTCAAAGGTTATCACCTGCTGTTCCATCTTCACGGGTCATTCTCACGCTATCTACTTGACTTGAAGGCATCGCAGAAGATCCTCTTCTCGCGAACTCCAAGACGAAAGCCTCATGATTCCAATGGGAGGTATATCGGAGACGTCTCGGAAAGCGCAAAGCATTAATCCAGAGCAATACGAGCGATGCTTATCAAAGTCACTGGTATAGGAATGGTTTTCAGTGTAACTATAATCAATCAGGCTTTTTGCGCCGTTATGTATCAGAAGAATGTCATTGATTTCACCCGCTCGCATATATCCGGTAGGTCTAAAAGTGTGTAAAGACTAGTTCGTGAGGTATTTAGCAAGCATGTTGCCCTCCTGATAGAACTTCCTATTTATTCACACTCCAAGCACAGACACTTGGACGCGTTGTATGAAGGCTATTGCATAGCATTGGTGATCCGCATCTTCAGTCTAGAGTTCCCATAGCCATTGGGTATTGGGTATAAGAGAGCATCACATCAAAGGAGAACACGTTCATCAACTAAATGACGAGAAAGAGAGCACAAGAGTCAGATAACAATATCGCCAGTCATCCCACCATACAGCCTCGCGAGAGCGGGCTAATCGTCGACCACCTCGACGACAAGTGCGATGTATCCATGGGTCTTCAAATTGCCCAGTTTAGCTGGCTGCTGGCTCACCCTTCCCTTCTTTCATGGCCGAAGTGAATGATCCTCATGGCACGACGCAGATTGACGCCTGGTGGACCCTCGAGACCAACTATTTCGCTTCCTTTTAAACATTCCAGCACACGTTCATTTTTGGTAATTTAGACCTCGGGCCGTATAAAGATCCAGCCTCTCTCGAAGAGGGCAGTTATACATTTGTGACAAACACATGGCCATCACATTGTCACATGAACATGGTTTGACAATCAGCAATCTCAATTACTCACTCATCATACAGAATACATATTCACCAAGTCTCTCGCAGACCCGACGACAAAAACACAATTCTCTCACACTAAAAGGGTATAGACTCGTCATGAATCGAAACAATTTCACAATCCCGGTAACCGATTCCTCCTTCCTTCCTGCCATGACACCTTCCCAAGCAACTTATTTTTGTGTGGTTTGTCCCTGGACTTTCTCGACTGACCACGCATGATTATATCCTCATCTCCTCTGGAATTAAGACATGGCATAAACGGAGGCTTCCATCGTTGGGAACCTCTCTGGCACACATCAACACCATGTAGAAGGTCCTCCCGCATACGTGTGCACGCGCAGACCATCTATCAAACGGGTATGGCAATCACCCGCCATCACTCAACGTCCTTTTCGTGTTGGTGCTATGAAACTCAGAGCACATTGATAACAGGCAAGCCCCGCAAGGGCACAACCGTCGTACATGAGGGCCAGCAATCCTTCTAGACCCGTCTCCCCCACATCCGCCACAGCCACGAGTTTTCGACCCAGGGTGACCGTGCCGTAAACGTGGAGCTGGGGAATAGGGGGTTAAAAGTAATTAAAGTCCAGCCTCCAAATGAAAAACGTAGAAGAAAAAAATTAACAAGTGCAAAGGGGGAATCGTCTTTTTTCGAATCCGGGTCGTTGTGATCGTCAGAACGAGAAAGAAGAAACACATTTGGTATATCCCAACGCATCGAGACACTCCCAGCGCCGTTTCGCAGTGTTGCCCAATCTCCCGAGTATCCTCAGAACCGCCGATGGAGCTGAGGTTCCTCTACCGGTTGGTCGGCTTGGCGTAGAGGTCTACGAATCATTTAGTATCGTTGATGTGGATGCGGCCGTACCGACGTGATGTTGAGAGAGGGCATACCGGGAAAGTGCTCCTTGGCGTACTGTTCGCAAGCCTTGGCGGGCTTGCCGACCTTTTGCCCGATGACCTTCCACTTGTTGTTTTCGTACTCCTTGATGGCATTGAGGAGTGCTTGGCTCTGTGACTTGTTAGCAATTTTGAGTGAGAAAAATACAACAAGCATCTGCCACGAACCTCGTCTTCCGCGAACTCTGCGTAGTGCATGTCCTTGTACCAATGCTTCTTCACACTTCCCTCAGTGCGGGTAGGGAAAGTCTACGCGGTCATGTTAGTCGCTGCTACTGTCGAGATGGAAGTGTGGCAATAGATGGGACGAACCTTGGCAATCTCAGCCCAGCTGCTGCCAGCATCTCTCATCTGCTTCAGGCGAAGCTCCTCGGCTGGAGTCCAGGGAGTGTTTGTGCGGCTCTTCTTGGCCGGGGGAGGCTGAGGAGCCTGAGCGTTGGCATCTTCCGTTGCGGCGGGCTGAGCCTGAGGAGGGGGGGCAGCAACGGGAGGGTTGATCTGAGGTGGCGGAATGGGTGTAGCGGTGGGCGCAACGGGAGCGGGCGGCATGGGAGGGGCGCTAGTGACGACCGGCGGGGCCTGTTGTGCCGGGGCCGGGGCCGGACGCTTGCGGTTCCTGGGCGCCGGCTGGGGTTGGGGCGGAGGCTGAACTGCATGCTGCTGCTGTTGTTGCTGCTGCTGTTGCTGTTGCTGCTGGTGATGCTGCTGCTGCTGGTGGTGCTGCTGCTGCTGAGGATGGGGCTGGGCCTGGGGCGGCTGAGGCGGCTGCGGCACATTCATCGGAGGCTGCACCGGAGTGGGCTGGTGATGCTGAGGTGCCGGGCTCTGGTGAGGCGGCGCTCCGTACTGGAACTGTGGGTGCTGATCCCGACGAGACATGTCCTGCTGATAGGGGTGTTGAGGACTGGGATGGAGTGTCAGTTAAGTTTCATTCCGGCGGGATCAACATCGCGAATGGAGAGACTCCTGTGGACGACGGCCCCTCGCGCGCGCGAGAGAGAGAGAGGTCGTGTTGCCCAGGCGTGCGTGCATGCATCGACGGCGGTGGAAAAGGTCATGTTATTGTTGTTGTTGCCCGTTACACCCTCTTTTACGCCGCGGAGCAGGCCCAATATGGCCGGGGTTGCTCAAAGGGAAAAAGGTATTCTAGAGGTACATATCCATGTACCCCTGAATCGCGGGTAGAGGTGTCGGTACACCGTACGCAGCCTCGCGGGACGGAGGAGGAGGATAGAAAGGGAAGGGGAGCGAACGAACGAACGGGACGGAAATCAAGAGTGACTTTGGGCACAGGGACGAAAGTAGAGATCGAGGGGTACAAGGTGGAGGAGGTACTTACTGCATGTCGCTAGGCTGATGGGTGGAGTTGGAGTAGATGTACTCCGGCACGGGGCCGACTTGCCACTGCTGCATGATCTAACAAGAGGTCCAAAGGTTAGTACCGTGTGTACCATGGTCATTTTGATTTGCGACCCGAAGAAAAAAAAAAAAAGCTGTCGCGCAAGAGTCATGGGCGGGGCCCGCGCTGTGAGGTGAGGCGCGAACGCGACACGGGCGCTTTTCGACGAGAGAAAAAAAAGGGTACATGACTGCTGCCATCGTGCGTGGCGACGACGACGGCGACAGGATACACCCCAGCGTCCGACAGAAGCTTCATCAAAGACGTGATGAAGACGAGAGAGTATGAGATGGAACACGATTGAAGTAACAGACAGGAGTGAAGCAGGCGATTGCGCGCAAGACGTTTTGCTTATCGGGAAGGATTTACAGACGTGCTTGCGAAGACGCGGTGAGGCAGAAAAAACTTTGACGAGAGGGCGTCGACAACATGACAGAGTCTCGATGAGAAAGAAACGCGCGACAGCATCAGCGCCGATGAGGCGAACTGTATCTGTATGCGCGCGACGATTCCATCTTTGAGGTACAAGTGGTGAATTGATCCTCAATCGGGATAACGGGTGAAAAGGAACATAGGAAATAGGGTGCAGGTACTTACGGGCAATGTAGTGGTAGTATTAACTCAACAACGATGCATAAACCGACGGGTTGATGGATGGGGAATATTTGGTCTCTGCTCTCTCGGGGGGTGGAAGAGAGACTTGGACCAAGCCTGAGTCGCAAAAGACAAGAAGCGGGTCACGCACACGCCCGGGGTTGGGAAGGGTTTTTTTGGGCTTTTTTGGGGGGGAATGACCGATGGATGGATGGATGGCTGGTGATGAGGTGACGAAGTAGAAAGGATGGGAGGAGTGGGAGGGGGGAGGGAAGGGGGAGGGATGGTGCGAGGTAGAGGCGAGAATAAAGGGGGACAAAGATACAAGGCGCGCGAGGCCGAGGACGTGTTTGCTTCAAGTACTCTTTTTTCTGGGGGTGGTTACTGCCGGGTTGTGTGGTGCGGCGGTGCCTGCCTTGTGGTTCCAATTGACCTGGCTGGCTGGCCTGGCTGGTTCGGGTCGGGTGGCAGGTGCGCTGCGTAAGGTATTGTGTGTGTTGGTCGTTGGTGTGTGCGGGCGTTGCAATACCGGTACGTGTGGTGCGGCGACCGAAAGCGACGGGGACGCGACACGCAAGAGTTTAAAAAAATAAAAAAACAAGGGGATAGAGAAAATTGAGCACCTCAGGCGGCAGTGCAGCAATCAGTGAGCAACGATAACGGCGGAACCAGGTGGATCTCGTAATGGACGGCAGGGAACGGCCGGACTTGGAGAGAGGCTGGAAAACCTGGAAGGCTCAGGTGTGAGAGCAGTAATCGTCAGGCAATTGGATGTCAGGTGAAGGGCTGCTGGAGCGACGCGGCGCGCGGGATTCGTCGACGGGAAGGAATGGATGATTTCCCTTCGGTGTGGGGAACAAAGTGCGACGGGACTCCGGAAGGCAGGAGCTGGAGAGGTTGGGGGAAAAACGGAAGGTACCGAATGTTGCTTTGCCCTTGCTCTTTCCTGGTATACCTTCAGGTAATGGGGAATCAGGTAAGGTAGTCCAGATGAGGTGAGGTGAGGTGAGGTAAGTTGTGTGGTGTATCGCGAGACAAGGTCTGGCAAGTAGTGACAAGTAGTAGCGGAGCCAGAGAGAGGTAGCGTGATGTATTCGTGGAGGACGCAGAGGTTGAGATAGACAGGTGTAAGTAGACGGGAGTAGACAGGCAGCTGAGGCAGTGCGCAAGCTGTGCCGTGCGTTGCTTGTTGGTTCGCGCGTGTGAGTTGGGTGCAGCTGGTGGTCGGTGGCGAATCCTCGGATCAAGGGTCAATCAACAATGGACGGCGATCCTAAAACTGGGCGCGTAGGTATCCGTATGGCGGAGACAGAATGGGATGGAGAGCGAGAAGAGTGAGGGAGACTTGCTCGAAGCAGTGTCTAGACAGGCGATGGCGAGAGAGACAAAGCAAGAGATGGAGATAGGAAGCTTCGGGTATTGCAACGCGATGCGGTGTGTATGCGTGTACAATGAGGTAAGACGTAGCCAACGTGTGCAGGGAAGGCAAAGAAAAGTGGTGGACGTCGATGAGATAGGCTCAAAGAGTGATGCGTGTGCAACGATTGGTGCCAAAGGCGGAATGAAATGGAGGTGCGTGGAATTGGCGGCGCGCAAGTGAAGTAAGTGTGGTGACGACTGCAGCTATGGCGACAGCGACGGCGTCAATGACAGATAGCTCTATGAGCGATGATGAGGTAAGGTGATTGAGGATGACGGGTGACGATGGTGGAGATCTCCGTTCCCCTGCGGTTACGGCAACGTCCAAGTGTTGTTGACGCGCGACAGTGATGGGCGGCGGCAGCGCGTCTGTACGTAGTAGTGTCGGGTGCTGCTCACCTCGGTATTGTCGTTGACCTTGAAGCTCTCAGGGCTTTTCGGTCTGTTCTTTAGGGTGAGGTTGAGGTGAAGCGCGACAGGTGATGTATCCGTCAAAGGCGTGAGGTACCTGACTGGGTGCGTACTCGGGTACCGTGTATTCGCAGCTGTAGCTTCCTGTAGCTGTACGAATACCTTTGCTGTAGCGGCAAGGACCTGAAGCAAAAGTGTGGAGGTGGAGCTTGAGCTGGTGCGCACCTCGAGCTGATGATGTCGGGTTGGGTATCCGTAGTGTAGTATAAGGTAGGTTGGTTTAGGAACTTGGGACTTTAGAAATGGGAGTTGGGATGCTATGGCTCGCGATGACCCAAGGATGTACCTCTGATGGAAGTAACTTCCTGGTTCACGGTGATGTTTTTGGTTGCCCTCTTTTTTTTTCTGCTGGGAGAAAGTGGGTGGTGGAAGGGGTCAGGAGCGAAAAAATGCTAAGGGGGAGGGGGAGGACGAGGGAACATGGAAAAGGAACGAGGGAGGCGGGCGGGGGAGAGGAGGGGCCAGTCGACGCGATTTGAGTGGGGCCTCGGTCAGGCAGGAAGTGACGATGACATTCCGATTGTTAACCGGGAAGCTGCGCTGCTTCCGCTTTTGCAGCCAATTTGGCAACGTTTGGCAAAAGAGCACCTGCGAATTGCCTATCTTGTTGCCTCAGCCGTCGACTTCCAGTGTCTTGCACGGACCATCTTCCCCTCAATCCGCACGGTCCTTTTTTGCTGGTCACTCGACACCTCGTCATGGCTCAATGCTCAGTGGCTGCTCCGTGCCTTGTCCCTGTTCCACTTTTCCTCGTCCTTCGCAGCTGCCAGTTGTTCACCTCAGTCCATCATCTCAAGTCCTTCACTTTATCAATAATGGCAGATTCTACCTTAAGCAGACGCGGCAGGTAGGTACTTCCTACTTTCCTTTGCTAGTGGTACGATGCGACTGCGAATTCTGTCCGTGTGCTGCCGCTGCTCGTATTCCATCGCACCTACTGCGTAAGGCACTGATAAACAGCTACCTTATGTATTGGACACACCGAGTTAGTCGGTCAGATCTGACAGCTCCTTCCTCACCTCGGACCCTTCGGCCATGCGCTCCTGCCGTGTGTCGCGTCGTGTCGCTCGCTACTGCGCTTTGCTTGAAATTGATAACTGAGGTCACAGGTCACAAGCGTTTCTTCTTGCGGGGAAACCCACCTTACCTCACCGCACCTCAGCTCAGCCACTTTCCTCATTCAACTCCAATCAAGCAAATACCTAGCAATCCATCTGAGCCACTCCCGCCCCCCCTTCCTGTTTGCCTAACTGAACGGGCAACGGGCGAGGCAGCAATTGAGATGCTCCAATGAGTGGTTGACCATTGACGGGGAGCTTGGAGGGGAAATGCGAGAGGACGGGAAGGAAAGGGTGAAAAGTTTATCGCATAATCTCTCAGCCTCGTCCCTCCACGGATCTCCCTTTTCAATTGAGCTTCCCGTGTCTGTAATGTTGTGAAATGTGCCCCGTGCTGCTTTCAAGGTCCAAGGTACTCCGTATAGGGGAAAAAATCAAAAGAAGGTATTCGTCGCAATTGTCCTCTTGGCAGCCTTTTCGAACTACATGTACTCCATGTACTGTCTGCATGGTCCAAGTACTTGATCCTCGCTTCATGTACCTCTTGTTAGCGGTACCGCTGGTGGACACCGACCACAACATCGGACTCTGCGAGGTACGTACAGTACCTCGACTGTTGACGAGTACCTTGCCTCTTCCATTGTCACTGCATGTACCTAATCGCCCCGTCTCGATGCGATTAGGTTGTGAGGTTGGCATTTTGGGAAACCGGACGACATAGCTACAGCAATGTTGAATGCATCTGAATGAGTTTGCGCGACTGATTACCTTTCGGATGAGCCAAAACCAATCCTCAATACGTCTCGCCCACATCATCTTCAACCCCCAACCTCATGCCGCTGCTCATCAGCCGCGGCTCTGCAATGGTGAGTTCATCCAGACTAGGAGTTACTCGTCATCTCCAACTTGTGATGACGCCTCTCCCTGTGCGTTGGACCGCTCACAGACGTGGTCGTGGTCCAACAGTGCGCGATGCTAGACCTGGGAGCGTGCCTATTGTGGGCATTGCATCTTCTTGCCGCTGTCCCAGCGTTCATGTCAGAAAGAAAGAGTCAGATTGCGCTCGGGGCTCTGTTTGGAAAGACACCTGGGTGTTCAACTGAGTTCTGAATATTTGCTCTATGGATGTCTAGTAGTCTGGCTGGGTTCGGGAATGCTTTGCACTATTTACTTTTGGTCGAGAAACCAAGTTGGTCAATTGAGGGGGGTTGGATGCAAGGCACGACTCCGCGGAAATGCCTTGCCCAACACCCCGAAGTTACCGTGCGGTACTGGTCCTCCGGTGATGCCGAGGTGCGGAGTCCGCGGCCTGGCCAGCTTTCGTAATCATCCGGGATGCGGGACGGGAGCCAGCAACTTCACGGCAGCGGACCGAAGGCCCGTCTTTTCCCAGGTCACATCGGGAGAGGGTCGGTGCCGGGATACCGGGATCCTGGAGACCGAGCTGCCTCAGAAGTGCACGGTTGCAATCGGTTCCGAGCGCTTGGGGTTCCACTAGGCCGTGGCCAGATCGGGACGGGGAGACCAGGGTGCCCGAGATGCCGCGGTCCATCGGCATCGCCCCTCTCCACTTGCTGCTCCACGAGAGTAGTATCATGAATGAATCCGTGTGCTCGTCACGATAACGAAAGAGAGAGACATAGATAGAGTGATGAGGCTGACCGCCGGGCACATTCTGAACAATTGGCCGCGTATTCCGCTTCACCCACGTAAGCAGTACCCTACGCAGCTTGACCGCCAAAACAAAAGCGACCCTGCTAGTCTCCCAAGACAAGAATTGTTTCAAACACCGAAAAAGAGGCGACGAAACAAGGTGGCTCGCCCGACCCTGGCAACGACCCCAGATCGCATCAGGCGTGAGAGTGAGCCCCATGACCACCAAAAAGATGAGCCCCAGGTTCATGCCAAGCTCATGTTGGATGCAGTCGTCTAGCTTCACGTCGTCGACAGGTAACCTAAAACGGCCTCACAAGCCCTGACCCGGTCACGTCTACTGCCATCCGGTCTCTCGCTTTCATGCGCGTAGGGCAATCAGACTCCGTGACGCCATCCTTTCCTTGCCAGAACGTGTATGTTCGTTCCGAACATGGACAGACTTTATGCCTCCTTGGCAGGTCGCGATGAGAGACCCCAGCTGTGAAACGATGTTGGTCGCAGGGTTCCGGCACCAATTGTTTGAGACTCGCGGCTCTTAGGCAACAGATGACTGAAGACACGTCCACCACAACGTCTTCGCGCATGGTGGCCCTGGGCTCGGCCAAGCCGTGAATCGGAACGCTGGCCAGTGCCCGTCGCGAGCAAGTTTGTCGAGTCTGTCAATGTTTTCTCCCAAAGTGCCGCTCTGAGGATATTGGACGAAGAGGATTCATGCGAGTTTGCTGAGACGGCCGACGACCAGACGATCCAACGACGATCCGTGGCGACATGAACAATTGGGACGGCCACTGGATATCCCCGTTGCAATCCCTTTTGCTTGAAAAGCTCAGCCCCCTATGTATTCCGGGGCCCTGGGTTGAAGCAAAGGGGAGAGAAAGTCGCATGGGACGCCCTGTTGGAAAGTAGGAGCACTGACCCACAAGGCTGGGCCGGCCAACCTTCACGTAAGTGTGTTCACTCGGCCGAGTAATGCCAGACACGCGGAACAAGCTGGGTACACCGTACGGGCGATGTTCCACTGTCTAGGCATTTTTCTACACCATGTCGGGTGATTTCGTCGAGCCAATGCGGGGTCTGTGTAACTCTCCGGATGGTGATTAGTATGCCCTCCGTACCTATTCGTTCAGCAGTTGTAGTACACCTGACCCATCAGGTAGTAGGTATTGATCTTGAACGGTGTGTGCAGCGGACGTATCAAAGCCGGACCTGTAATCTCGCTCTTGTTAGTCTCCGTCCTCTGTGGATACACATGTACTGTTGCAGGACCGTTGAGTGTGGGGCCGCCCCAATCCATCGGTCGAGAGATCAGACGAAAAGAGTATCGCCAAGCTTCTGTCAGGGAACCGGGCGTCACTGTTCATCTAGTCGAGTCCGGTACGGTCCCAGCACCAGGTAAGGTGGGCGGATCTTGACGCGAATCCGAACCATGGGTTCGATTAATGCGGCCGTTTGTGTCTCTATGACATCTCAACTCCACCAACCACGCTCACGTCCGTCGGCCATTATCCTCGGTTGATGGGCTTCCCGAAGATCATCACCGCCATCACCAGATTGGAGATGAGATGGCAGAGCGGCAGACAGGGGGCGTGACGTTTGGCGATTTCTCCTGGGAGAATCGGAGACGGAGACCTACGGATACTTGGTCTGTATTTCCCACCGGATAGGTCTGAATGCGGGCGCTTCTGGGCTCGCGGGATGCGGGCGATCCCTCCAATACCCCAGGTATTCCGAAATTGAGTCTGCCTGCTTTTATCCCATATTACTGGCAAAAAGTTTACTGGCCGCTGATGGCCCGGATGGTGAGCATCCGCCCCGTGATATGTTGCCCCTCGTCTTGGTCGTATGGGGGGTAAGGACCTTTGTTTCTGAACCTCCTTGGCTGGATGGAGGCTCTCACATGCTGGGGGGGATTTTGGGCGATCAGGGACCTCGATTGGTAGGGCCGCCAGGTTACACGTTGGAGCCTGGATGGCGGAACCTAATTGGTGCCGGGGGTGACGCTCGAGAGAACAATCAATCATGGCTTACCTCCGCTCAGTATTGTGGCTTTGCTAGAGCTTGAGTCTTGCCGGACGGGGGCCAAACGGGCGGCCGGAGGATGTCCATTGTGCGCAACGCGCAAAGAGAAGGAAAAGTCCCGGAGCGGACGGCCGCAAGTCATGGTTTTGCCACGGAGAATTGGGGGCCACGAGCAGCCCGCGGCGGCGACGGGCTGTGTTTCGATCTCCATGGCGCCGATGGTGGCTCGGCTTTCTCATTTTGAGTGAAGCCAATCAAGGAACGGCCTGTTTCTGTTAGTGCTGCGGCGGGCGAGAATGTTTCTGCTCCTGTAGGATGTAAATTGTGATCTGTGAATCGTGATGGATGGCAGAGGACGGTCTACCGGTATGACTCGGTGGACCCGTCCGACAGGTTAGGCAGCGTGCCAGTAGTTTGGTTTGACAGGCTGGTAGGGCGAAAAGGTCAGACGAATCCTATTCCTGATGAGGGTAGACGTTGGAGAGGAGGCCCGAGACCGAGGTTTGGCTCAGACATGTAGAACTCTGTGTGGTGTGGCCCAGCCCGCCCAGACTCTCGGCCGCAACTTTCAGCGGGCGGCATCAGCAGAATGAGGTGAGGGAGGCTTAATTGACGACGATTAAAGGGCTGCAGACCTGAAAGAGAGCGTGTGGTGGACGGGGTTCACGCCAGATGGTATCCGTAGTGTATCGGTATTCGTACTCTGTACTCCGTAAGGTAGAGACTAACAGAGAGCGCCGGTAGTAGAGCCCGTTTGGAGGGGAGTGCATGGAAGCGGAAACGCCCCGTTGGAGATGGTGGCATGGTGGCATGGTGGCATGGTGGCATGGTGGCATGGTGGCATGGTGGCATGGTGCAAGCCAGATTCAGTTTCAGCAGAGATCTGTTAGGAAACAAATAAGGTTTCCTGCATTAGGGCCCCTCTGTTGTTTCTTGCAATCCATGTTCGTCCCGTCGGTCAGAGGATGGGAAGGGGAGGGTGTGAATGGTCGGCTGTCTGTTCGCAGCGTACGTCTGTCTGAGTTTTTGGGAGACGTCGTCGGGAAGAGAGGTGAGTGGTGGAAAATAGAAGGGGATTTCGGGAGGGCACAGAGGGGTGACGAAGTCCCGGGTGTGGGCAGAAAGAAGGACGAAAAAAGAGGTCAAAGGTGAAGCTGACAGCCACACTTTTGATTGGCCGCGGTCAGTTTGCGGGCGGCGTGTGTGATGTATGAGTGGCCCAAGCCCTGAGTAGTGGGACCTTAGGTACGGATAGGTACGTACAGGACTCGATGTGGGGGCCGCGCCTGTTCGATACGTACCGTAGGCCGTCAGGGGGAAAGGGCGACCAAGAGGGAAAGGGCTGAGACGAGGGTGAAATTGCGCCTGCTTGCTAGCGAGTTTCAAGGGACGTGGGCCCAGGACATGGAAGTTGACCAAGAGGCAACCACGGCCTGGGATTCCCAAATGATCACGGCTAGACGAGCAAAAACGAGCAAAGTCCTCCTCGTCTGGAAACTAGACCCCCCCTTCTACACTCAACCCCCCCTGGCCCTCTGGAGTATGGAGAGATTTTTCTGTACGAAGAAAACCTGCCCTCTCCCTTTAATTGTGCTGTCGTTACGAAAACAGGTGAAGCGCTTTTATTGCTCTCTCCACATCTTGGCAGGAAAGTGGTGTGAGTTTCAATGTTTTGGTGCGTCTCGGTACCCACGGAAGGCGGGGGAGGATACTTTCGAGGAATCAGGATCGGAGAGACCCTTTCTTCGACAAACCTGCCAGTGCCTGCCCTACAGGTGAATGGCGGTAGAACAAATTCATTTATTTCGTCAACTTGTCACTTGTGACTGCCGGAGAGAAAGTGACTGACTGAGTGGTCCGTGAACCAACTGTGAGAGGAAAGTGAGTGTGTGTGAGAGGCCACGTTGGGATGCCGATGATAAAGTGCGTGTCTGAAAAGGATTGTTATCCAATGTAAAGTCTTATGAATAGCGTCCGTCCGTGTTTATCCGTAAGTTTCCCTCATATAAGGTACGGAGACTTTTAATGACGCCCGAATGAGGGGTGTGCTAAGTTTGGCTGCGGATGGATGTGGGCAATTCAAGTTGCAATGCGGCGACTGTATCCCAGCCTGGAATGGCATCGTAGTGTAGGGCAGTCAATTTAGACAAACATGCCGCTGTGCCGGGTGATCCAATGACTGCCATAGCAATGCCACATATGGAGAATAGATGGACAGGCACTCTACGCAGTAATTGGTCTCTCTACCCAGTTTCTGATCGGTAATGAGCGAGCACTTTGCACCAAGGACGCAGTGCACCATGAACCACCACGCCCTGAGAATTGTTAGTCTCAGAGCGCAGGTGCCGAGGCGGCGTAAGAGAGGGACGAACAAGAAACAGCCTCACGTTTCGATGCAGATGCCAACGCCTATGCTTCTACTTCGTACCGTACAACCCAAGGACACCAGACGCCTGGACTGTACACGCCATCACATCACATCGCTTCGCTTCGACAAGGTCGCGCGGGGTACGAAGTACGGAGCGAGGATGCCAGAACTGTCGATCAGATTGGACCACGGGAAGAGTCTACGAATACAGTCGTCAGTCGTGTCATGGTTCAGCGTAACGAAGCCAAGGATCTGTCTCTTCCTTCAAAGTTTCTTAGCTGGTAGTGAATATCCGTAGGGATTCTCGGTGTCCCAGACAGGACGGCGCTACTGTTGAAGGGGAGAGCCCTAACATCAAACCAAACAGCCGGGTTAGCATCTGGGCCTGTCGATATGGTAAGGGCGGCTCTGGCGCAATTGTTCCCATTTAGGAGGCTCTTACACGGCAAGCCGCAACGGGGCCAAGGACATAGAAGACGACGTGGGACGAAGTCAAGGAGCCTCGAGAACTGATTGACGGGCTGATTGTGGTAGTGTATCCATACTGCGTAGACACAACACAATACACTAGATCACTCACTGTGAACAAAAAGACGGTCACAGTGGACAGGGGTTCTCGGCCCCGCCGCACCGGTGGTTCGCAATGAGGTGGAAACTGCCCTGTGGAGCTCTCTTGCCTCGGGAACCGATACGTATCTACACTACGGAGTACGTATCTACGTACCCATTGCGGCTGCGAGGCTGACCGGGGTAATGGCGGTTTCTGTTCCTGACTTGTCCTAATATGGACTAGCATCCGTTTAGCGTGCCTTGCCCTTCTGTGCGCGCAACTCGCAAGGAAGGCTCAGGGGCTGCCGCGAAAACAGGCCAATGGCAGTCGCAGGCGCGCCTCTGTAACACGTACCGTCCATCGCTTGACCCCGCCGTCAAACGTCAGACAGACATCCTCACACAACCTTCAGACACAGGGTCACGATCCCGTCAGGACGACGACTGCCCGCAACAATCTGCACAACACCAGTGGCAGCATCAACAACAACCTGCCGCCCTTACGACAATTTCCCGCTCCTCACCAAAAGCGGCACTTGAGCACCGGCCATGCGACGAACGGCCGGCGGTTGCGACGACCATGCTGCAATGCAGCCTGCGCGTCCCTCTCCTCATCCTACTGCACATCGCAACCTACGCAATGGAATTACGCAGTAACGTCTTGTACTGCACACCGCACCGTCCACACCGCACGTGCAATACTTCGTACACGCGCGCTACACCATACGAGACCGAGACGAGGAAAGCAACCTGCTCAATACCCCGTTTCCCTCTTAATTGGGCATATGCCGCGAATGTACTCCGTATGCCTCGCGTACCCGCAGAGCCCCTACCTCTCTCTGCCTTGCTCAGCCTATCCGTACTCCATACGGACTCACGGGGTACTCCTCAACAACTATTCCCACGAATACCTCGCTATCGTTGTTCCAAGAATCCCCTCTGTAAGAGTGCGAGACTGCAACCCTACCCAGAGCCCAAAAACGCTACAGCCATTCCCCTTCCTTTGCTTTGCTCCCCCTCCCTCATCCTCGCCAATGCCTCCGCGAGATCGACAGCGAGCAGACGTATGCTTATCGCGACTTGAGACCAGATGTCGGCCGCAAATAGTAACACCCTCTTCCTTGTTGCGAGCCACCCGACCCAGCGTGACGGTGTCAACTCTGTCGAGGTCTCGGGCTCGGGAGGGATCAATGGTTTGTTTTTGACTCGAGTTACCTAACTTTCCAAAACAGCCTTCGGCGATGCCATGCCACGCCATCCCAAGCCCCATACTATGCGCCGCTCTGCCACGCGCGTAACACGAGTGTCTATACCTTACCTTATCTTAGTAGAGAGAGAGGGGACCGAATTTTCTAAAGTCCCTCCTCATCGGTCATGAACAAGATCCACCGACCATGTGCCGTGGCCGAAACCAAAACCAGCTGGCGGGTCATCAAGATGCTTGCAACAAACTAGCCAAGTTGAGGCTCTGAACTGAATCTGCATGGAATTGGAGCCCAGGCCTCGGGGCAGGCACTCTCTCCCCTTGTTGACGAAGAAGGGGAAGAAACAATCGGAGGCACGACACCGCTCTTTTCGGTAACGAGGACGCTACGCTGCACGGATTTGGTGGCTTTCCTTTACCATGTTCCAGGGTCACAAGTGTCAAGAGCCTCTTATTCCAACTTCCCAATTTCTCTTGTTTTCGTTTGCTCTTCGAGTCTTCAATGAGAGCTCCATCTCTGGGGGCCCTAGGCTTGGTCTATGCTCAACCTGCATCCGAGCCTCCGAGGCTACAGCTCGTTGCGGGCAATCTTCCATTTTACTTTGGCTTGTCTATTGGCGGGCGCCACTCGACTCTGGCTGCTCTCTTCTCGATCCATCATGGCGGCCGGTTGAGACGCACGTTCGTCTCTCACCGGATCCATAATCTCGCACCCATGCCTGTTCCTCGTCCGTCTCCTCTTTCTGGCCCTGCCCTCGAACAAGTTACGTACAGGGGTGTGATCAAACAGGGTGTGGCTTGCACAAGTGTTGCCGGGCCTGGTCTTGGTTTCTTCCTCACTCTCTCTTCTGGGTCTCTCTCACACACACTTTTTTTTTCTTCCTTTTCCCCTTCAGAAAATGGGGATGGCAGCAGGCCAGGCGGATGGATCAGACCAAACGTTATGCTCTGCTAATTCTGTCACATCCACCCCATCTTCTCCAGGGTCTGGCTGGCTTCACTGCTGAATATCTGCAACAGGGCTAGACTTGACGGTGTGCTACCCCCCTGTCCTGCATGTACCAGCACCCGAACATGATGAGGCAATGTTTGCTATGCCTGCCCACCCGCTCTTCTTCTTTGGGCGTGTGTGTGAGTGGTGCCTTGTCTAGGTACGGGGACAGATACGGTCTAATGCTGGTAGAGCTGGTCCCGTCTTGTCTCGTCCTGCCAGTTGCCAGACAGAAACTGAGAAGAGACTGGGACCCAGGGCCAACTTTGGCTGTGGCTGCAATATTACTTTATCCTCCCCCTCTCCCCCCATCTCGAGCCTTTTCTTCTTTCTGTTTACCTTCTCTACCTAACTTGGGTTTATCATCAACATCCCTTTTCTTCGTCTTCTTGAAGCGCAGTTGCGTGTCCTTCTTTTCTTCTCCCGCAGCTAGGGTTTTACTTTCCTTCATTGTCCAACTGGCTTGGCTGCACACACTCATTTGACTACGCTTCTTGAACACCACCTTTTTTGTCAATATATCTTGACCTATCCGGTTTATTCAAACAAACGAACTTCACTTCACTTCTTTGGGATCTTCCCTCAACTTGCCTATCCGTTTCCTCTCTCCTTGACGGATCTGCAGAAAGCCGACTTCGTTGTTGCGAGCTTCCGGCTGGGACACCACCTTTTTCAACAACAATCAACTTTTTAACCTTCGATTCGTTGGCAGCAAGTTTCTGTCTCTTCTTATCAAACCCAGCTTCCAGGACACCGCGAACAACGTAACGCGTGAAGATTCTCCACCGAGAGACCCCAAGAGTTTACCTTACTTCTGAGAGGTACAACGACGCAACATCGACTGTTCCGAAACGATTTAACGAGCAAATATGTCTCCCACGATGCAATTGGCGCCTCACACGGCCACCTACACTCCCACTTCCGACGCCATGGATCGTCATGAATATGGAATCACCAAGAACCGCAAGGCGGCTTCAACCGGAGGAGGCAGAGCATGGAGCGAGGATGAGGTATGTTTCACTCACAGTCTTGGGGACTACTGCCATTTAGAGTCACATGTGATACCAATGTCTAACCATACCACAGGAAGTCTATCTGCTTCAGACTCGTCTTCAGAAGATGCCTTACAAGCACATCGCCGCTCACCTGAAGAAGACTGAGCTGGCATGTCGCCTTCACTACCATCAGCTTAGCCACGGCAGCAACCGACGCAAGCAGCGTGCTACTTCGGTCTCTTCTGGTTCTTCTACCACCCACTCACCTGTCATGCAGCCGACGATGCCTTCTTCCCTCCGAGAGTCGACTCCTCGTTCGGTTTCTCCCCCAGGTAGCTCAACCAGCTACGCCCCTCACTCGCCCGCCCCTATGCAACTTCCCAGCATCATGGGCCACGAAGCCTCTCCCAGACTTCCCGCCATTCTCCCCAAGCCGGTCTGCATGACACTGCCACCTCCTACCGCCTCCCCCACCCGCGGGTACCCCACACCTCTCCCTGAACCTCGCAGCGCGGCTCTCCCCTCCGCCACCTTCCAGTCCATGTCTGGCAGCCTCCCCATGACGCCACCGCTGCGTCTGGAGTGCGCTCTTCCTTCTACCCAGTCCATTGTCAGCCATCAACACGTTGACATGAACCGTCTCCAATCCGTTTACACTGCACACCGCGCCTCTTTCTGGGCCGCTGTTGCCAACGACTACGGCCCGGGCGCAAGCCCCGTTATGTTGGAGCAGGCATGGCAAAACGGTGCATGCTGCAACCAGCAGCAGGCGAGCACACCCATCACACCCACGTCCAGCCCCGACAACCTGGATCGCGATAGCTACGAAAGACCTCAAGACAAGACTCGCATCTCTGCTATTCTTGGCATTGACGCCAACCCGCGTTCTCCCCGTGAGCGCGAGCTGGTGAGACGCATGGAGGAATCACGAGTCGGCGCCTAAGCAACTTGGCACCGTCTGAGCCAACACTTTGATTCTACCAGTGTATTACTTTACAACTTTGAGTGTCTGATTCTTGCTTGAGGTTCTGCGTCTTCCTGATGTGGAACGAGAAGACTACAGCATCAAGCCGCAGTTTTGTTATTCGCTTCTGTTGGTTTCTTATGAGAAATTCGTTTTCTTTGTCTTTGGTTTCGGTCTTTGGCCAAACCTCTTTTTCCATCTTCATCGTACACGAACACATACGACCGGGTGGCTGCGAACTGTTGGGACGATACTCGGCGCAGGAAGGGGAGATTGCTCAGGAGGGGAAAGGAGCCCTTTCTTCCATTTCTTCATTTCATCTTCTATCGACTTTTGGGGGGGGGGGGGGGGGGGGGGGGGGGGACGAGGCCATCACCGAGGCATGTGAGGGGGATTGGACGCTACATTCCTGGAACGGGATGGTAGGGCACGACTGGCAGTGCGGAGGAGGATATTTACAACATTTCTTTCATCTTCTCGGGAAGGCATTTTTTCCACCCTTTGCAGAAATGAAGTGATGACCACGAACCACAAAAACCCTCGCAATCGTGGGGTTATTCCGAAACAACTTGTTACGGCAGTTTTTTGTACATTAGAGCGGCCCCTGGGGTCCGGCGGGATTCATGCAGACGACGATCGCGTTGGCTTTTTTTTTGCTTTTTTCTTCTTCAAAACGGCGAATCGAGAAATCAGAGTTTTGAGAAAATCTTGTTCCTCCTGCAGTGAAATGCTATCCACCTACGTGTTATCAACGCTTGACTTTCGTGTCCTATGACAGCTGCAGCTGAGAGAAAGAAGCAATACGAAGAGAGAAGGATGCGATGCATCTGTCCAAGCGTGTGTGTGTGTGTGTGTGTGTGTGTGTGTGTTTGGACATTGGTGAATCGCTTCGGTACCGATACGATCTCTCAATCCCTGTCCAGATTAGGGTAACAAGTCGTCGAGTGAAGCTTGTTGACATTTGTCTGACAAGTGCTTTGACGATCCAAGTTGCAGTTTCTAGTTCCCGATTCCAGACAAGCGCTTCGAAGGAAACGTCCATACATACATGATCAAACCGTCAATAGCGTAATGTAGGAGCGATGCAAGATGCAGAAGAGGGGTTCACCATCGGCAATTGTTCCCTCGCGGCAAAGTGCAGTGTCCCGTCCCCGTAGGTTGTAGACCGTAGACACTCACGGCACCCTATCTTTCTAGGACGAAAGCTACGTACTTTCTTCTCTTCGCTTGAAGTTGGAAATAGCAACAGGGCCGTGAATTGTACGGAAGGCAAGGCCAGCCATGTGTACGTACCCGCGACCATCTTTTCTGAAGTTGAGGTTGAGATTGAGGTATGTACTGGGGCGCGGTCAGAGTTCCCTCCTTCACACCCTCCCAACCTTCATCCTCTTCCTGCTCCTTTCCCCTAGTACCTTCAATCACTTACTTCACTCAGCCCAAACGTCCAAAGATCCCAAGGTTTCGTCGGTCCGCCTTGATCAGCAAAGCTCTGCTTTATTTTATTTTTTTGACACCCTCCAAAACTTTCTTTCCTCCCAACTCTTGAAGCATAAATGGTTTTGGCCTTGTTGGAACAGACGCCAGCCAAGCATGGTCCCTGGACTTGTTTCTCTACTCCCCGAGCAGGAGCCAGGCAGAATATGGCATGGCTTGGCTCGAGAGAGGAGGGACGAAGAAGGATGGTGAAAGGGGGGTGAAGGTCCAAGGAGGAGGCTTCGTAATGAGCTGCGCCATCCGTCTGGATTTCGAAACGAGTAGAGTTGGGCGGATAGCTCGGACGAAAGAGAGAGAGACGCCGGCACCCCTTCAAGTCTCGACGAACGCCCTTCTATTGCTGTTCTCTCTGCCTTCCAACACTGGGGCACAATGAAACGAGCGAAAGGAAAAGCATGACTTCATCGCCAACGTCCCCCTCCCCTTCGCCGATCCAAACGCAGAGTCAAACAGAGTGCCATCCCATCCCACTGGTGAGAGACGCCAGGGAAATGCCCCTCTCTCGCCGTCCAGTCTCCGAACTTTCGCAACACGACAAGGCCTTGGCACGATTGCTGTTTCTCTAATCGAAACCCTACTAGAGCGGATGACCACGCCCTTCTCGGTTGACTCCAAGATTGCGCAGTTAGTAGTGGTGTAGTGGCCGGTATTGCGTGCATATGAGCGCACGCACACACACACACTTTACGACTTACATGCACACTACACACAGCAAGTGTAGCAACGGGCGGGGGAGAAAGATTCACGACGTTGCAACGCTCTCCACGCCCAGACAGAAAGTCGGCCGCTCAAGCCTGGGATGCGGGAAGGCTTTACGGGAGGACCCCCATGTTGCGGAGACTCCGTCTACCACGATCATCTCCAGATTTTCTCGTGCCAAAATGCCCAGAGAACTTCGGTCTCCGAGCCGTCAGCCAACTGGGTTTCACCTCGTCAGGTAGTCTGTACTAGCTTTAGCTCTGTTTGGAACGTGTCTTTTGCTCGGGAAAAGGTCCATTTTTAAGCCCATAGGTCTAAAATGTTACCATCCAATTTTATCGATAATGACTGAGGTAAGGTAGGTCATACAATCATTCTACTCTACTGAGTTCCTGAGAAGCACCGTTTTTTTCCACAAGGCACTGCTCTTTGTGAATTCCACCAGTCGAATATTCATAGAAGCCACTACCTCACCTTGTTAGGTATCTCAACGACTCTATGGATATCTTCACTTGTATTGAAGATTTTTCGCTTCCAGCTTCCTTCTAGCTCTTGCTCATAGCCCCTCAGTGTGGTTTCCAATGATTCCAACACCATTGATTCTGATATATCCTCGCTTACCCCATTGTCTTCGTCTGGCACGACAAATTCGAACTGCTGACCCTTGAAAAGAAAGTGCCGGTCCACGGCTTTCTGACCCTCTGACTCTCGGGACCACACTTGTTCTTCACAGTCAGGAAAGAAATCCTTCATCGCAGCTACAAAACCCCTCCCCCAATCGTGGCGGAGCAAGTGATTGTCACCGTTTTCGAGCAGTGCTCGTCTTTTCACGCGAGCCGCCTGTTCAAACCAGTCGTACGTGATAAATAGGGTATTTTGGTAATGTTGACCCCTTCTAAGTCGTAGCAATTTGAAACAAGCGCAAAGCCGCTTTATTCGCTCGGATATCGGTGCAGTTGAAGGGGCTAGGAAGTTCTGCGAGTCCGATACTTGATTTTCCAGCGTTGTCAAGATATATTGCCATGGATGTACCCTCATCCGCAAACGTTGCGTCGGCCCCGAATGCTTGCTTCGCTGACATGAGATCAGACTCTGGACCAGGCGTAAAGCAAGCGTGGACCTCTTTATCAAAGTATTGCCAGTCTAGTTGTCCAAAGTCGAAATCGCAATGCATTTCTTGCCGTCGATCAAGTACGCGTTGCTCCCACTGGCCTCGCCCAAGAGTGCGGGAATATAGAACGGTGGAGTAGATATTAATGATGTGGCAGAGTACCGAACCGTCGATCTCCAGCTGAATGCCGCCGTTTGTCGTGTCCGCAGACTGTTCGACTTATGGCCTCCACTTAACTACGTTCATGTTCGGGCGTATCCCGAGGGAATATAGAAAGTAAGCCCATGATGATTTTCCCGCTGACTTGAAGTCATAGTTCGGGCTACTGGACTGGTCGGGCTTTGACCACACCTTCCAGTATGGCCGGGAGCTTTGATCATTCTTGGATGCTTCTCTCTTGTGTTTCTGGGGGGTAGAAGCTGGTATCAACCCATCATTACGAATCAGATATGGCTCGAAGTCTCCGATTCGAAGACGGGAAAGCGGTGCTGGCCATGCTCATCCAGTGCTTCTTGTTTCAGAATCCGAGGCTTCGATTCTGCGCCTGCTCTCTGGTATAGTTATTGTAGAGAAAGGAGGCAGGCTTGGAGACCAATGTAGTAAGAGCCCCGGCGAGTCCGAGAGTCTGAGAGATATCGCTTTCGACCTTAGAAACATCAGACCCTGAAGGCTGACCTTGCTTCTCTGCCATTCTCTGAGATACAGACTCGGGCTCTATGTTTGTTCGTTTGAGATACTATAATAAGTTTGTCAGTGTTGGTAGATCAAAGCCAGCAGGTATATTCTTCATGGTATCCGGGATTGTCACACGGCTTGTACAGAATCGCCCGCATAATGCAAAACCACGAATTTTCGCTTACCTTCGAAGAGTTTGATGATTTCAAACTGTGCGCCTGCTCAGAAGTCAGGTACAGACTGGTTGTTTGTTCATACTTAAAGGACGGTCTATTCACTTGAATGAAGATTGCTGACCCCTTCTTTTGACCTGGAATGGCAGCCGACCATATGCCAACCGTACCTCAGCTGACGCCAAAGACAGTTAGGCCGCGAATTCTCGCCAGTCGCCTCTTCGTTTTCAGCCTGCAGACCGAAAGAGTTGCGGTGCGAGGCCTCGGTAGTGTAGGCAAGCACAGGCACCAGCCACAAGAAATGCTTTGGGAATCCTAACAACGCCAGTGTCAGTTCCGGAGACAGGATGGCGACAAGAAAGCGTGGACGGATGCGCGAACAGAGAGAGGCCCTTGCGTATCACACAGACTGGCGTCATCCAATTGTCCGATTGGCCGACCTCTCATCTGTCGAATGTTGATGGTCTGTATCGGTACGCAACTCACTCTACTCCAGCTGTGATGCGTGGGGGACATACTCGTCAACGGAGAGAATGCCGTTACTGACGATGCCTCTTCTCGAGGACTCGTTGTCCCCCTCTAAGTTGGGCCTCTCGAAGATGGCCCGGCATCGTTCAACTCCGTCGCATTTCATTTTCCGTCACACCCGTCATTCGTCAATGGGTCGTTCTCCATCCCATTTACCCCTCTTCAACACGTTCCATTTCGTCTTATTCACCCGCAAAAGTCAATTAAGTGTTGCTCCACTCCCAACCGCGGACTATGCCCCGATTCCCCTCCGGCACGGCTGGGATTACCCGACCGCAAGCTGCGAGCCGCTTCGTCTCCGCCGGCAATCCTTCCAATAGGATCGCTCGTATTAAGCAGCAATGGATTGAATGGTGTCGCGAGCGGATCCGTCCCCGAGGTCTCTGGTGGAGCGCCTGACGATGTCCCTGCCGGTAGCCTATTGAGGAACAGGAAGAACGCAACGAGCTCTGTTGACTTTCCCCGCGCCTTTCCCACTTTGCCCGCATTGTGAATCTTGGCTGCCGTTGTCGCTGCCGGGAGCTGTGCTCTCGCTCTTGAGCTACATGCTAGTGGTACGGACTCAGAACGGATGCGTGTGGTGGGTGAAACAAAGTTCAGAAAGATGTTGCCGCCCCCCAGTAGCCCTTTTCCCTTCCCCGCGTCTACTGCTGCTCGTTGAATCTTTTTCTCCCTTCCATGATCTTCGTGGACAAACTTCTCTTCTCCCTCGCCCCTCGTCTTAAGCTGGGCTCAATTCAGTACATCGGAAAGGCTTGGCCCTCCCAATTCTCGAACCCCTACGAGTCCACGCGAACTGACATAATTGTCTTCTTCCACCGAATCGAATAACCGTGTACGCCCCCAGACGTCTTCACGATGAGCGCAGACCAAGCAGGCCACGGTCCAGGTGACGCCGAAGAAACCAGCTACAAGGACAGCCACGATTACATTCAGTTCAAGGAGCACCCCATTGAAGGACAACTCAACCGGTGGTCGCACACAATCACAAGGGAACATGACTTTCCCGGCGCACAGGTACGCAAAACACTCGTTGAATACAGAACCGCCGTCTCGTGTGTCACAGCAAAGTTGGGGAATGCGGGGTTGAGGCTGATGCGGGGTGTTACCGCGGGGTTGTCAAAAGTTCACGGGAAATGGAAGCTCACGATGTTGTAGGCTATGCTGTATGGTGCTGGCGTGCCGAACAAGGAGATGATGAAGAAGGCGCCGCATGTTGGCATTGCAACAGTGTGGTGGGAGGGCAACCCTTGCAAGTATGTCTTCCCTTCTGGAGTGGGTGTCAAGAGTGGCTTCAACTAACACGGCACAGCACGCATCGTAAGAAGATCCCTTTCAAGAGAGAGGTCCTCTGGAGATGATCCAGCAAGACTGACGCGGGGACAGTGCTCGACTTCGGAAAGATTGTCAAGAAGGCAGTTGAGAAGCAGGGCATGCTTGGCTGGCAGTTCAACACCGTGGGTGTGTCCGACGCCATCACCATGGGAGGAGAAGGTAAACTATCACACCCTTTCTTGCAATTCTCATACGGCAAACACTGACTTACACTACCAGGCATGCGCTTCTCCCTCCAGACCCGCGAAATCATTGCCGATAGTATCGAATCCGTAACCTGCGCACAGCACCACGACGCAAACATCTCCATCCCGGGTTGCGACAAGAACATGCCGGGAACCATCATGGCCGCCGCGCGTCACAACCGCCCTTTTATCATGATCTACGGCGGTACCATCATGAAGGGCCACTCTGACCTTCTCGAGAAGCCCATCAACATCAGCACCTGCTACGAAGCCCGCGGTGCCTTCACATACGACCGCCTTCACGCAAAGACCAACCCCGGCACAGAAGGCCGCACCCCCTCCGACGTCCTCGACGACATTGAGCAGCACGCCTGCCCCGGCGCTGGTGCCTGCGGAGGTATGTACACGGCAAACACCATGGCGACTGCGATCGAGGCAATGGGTCTGTCTCTCCCGGGATCTTCATCATACCCTGCCCTGTCCCCGGAAAAGGCCCGCGAATGCGAGCGCGCCGCCGCGGCTATCAAGATCACCATGGAGAAGGATCTCCGCCCTCGCAAGCTCATGACCCGAGCCGCCTTCGAGAACGCTCTTGTGCTTACCATGATCCTCGGCGGTTCCACCAACGGTGTCCTGCACTTCCTCGCCATGGCCAACACGGCCGATGTACCCCTGACCATCGACGATATCGATCGTACCAGCAACCGTATCCCCTTCCTGGCCGACCTCGCCCCGTCAGGAAAGTACTACATGGAAGATCTCTACAAAGTAGGCGGCACGCCCTCGGTCTTGAAGATGCTCGTCGCAGCCAACCTCATCGACGGCTCCATCATGACGGTAACGGGCCGCATACTTGCCGAAAACGTCGCAGACTGGCCCTCACTCGACCCGAACCAGAAGATCATCCGTCCACTCTCGAACCCGATCAAAGCGACGGGCCACATTCGGATTCTCCGCGGAAACCTCGCTCCCCAAGGCGCCGTCGCCAAGATCACCGGCAAGGAGGGCCTCACCTTCACGGGCAAGGCCCGTGTCTTTGACAAGGAGCACGAGCTCGACGTCGCGCTGTCGGCGGGCTCCATCCGCCGCGAGGATGGTAACCTCGTTCTTATTGTCCGGTACGAAGGCCCCAAGGGTGGGCCGGGCATGCCGGAGCAGCTCCGCGCCAGTGCGGCTATCATGGGTGCCGGACTAGACAACGTGGCGCTTGTGACGGACGGCAGATACAGCGGTGCGTCCCACGGCTTCATCATCGGCCACGTCTGTCCCGAGGCGGCGGTGGGTGGGCCGCTTGCGCTGGTGAAGAACGGAGACACGGTCACCATCAACGGCGAGACGAATCGGATTGACGCTGTTGATGTCGATGAGGCGGAGATGGAGAGGCGGAGGAAGGAGTGGAAGGCGCCTTTGCCGCATGTGAGGCGGGGTGCTTTGGGTAAGTATGCGAGGCTGGTGGGTGATGCCAGTCATGGAGCCGTCACGGACGCGGCGGATCCGTCGTGGTAGAAGTAGACTTGTCTTGGTATAGGCTTGTAATTCAGTATAATTTGGAAGTCAACTTCTTCAGTCTCTGTCATACGTTTGCTTGGATGTTAAAGTCCCAGGATACCACCCGCAACATACCGGCTTTCTCCTCAAGGGACCGATGCTGTGCATAAAACACGGGTCTGCTAGGCTGGCAAGGTTAGCTGTATCTCTCGAGAGCGATAGCTTGGCCAATGCCTTGCATCAACGAAATGAGATGAGCGTGGATGCGCTGTTCAGCTTCGGGTTCGAATATCAGAATGAGGGATTGTAAAGTATCACAAACGACAGAGGCTCAGAAGTTCAGCAGAGGATCGTTTCCCTACATGTATGAATTTGACTACTATGTCCTGAGCTGTTCCTGTATGTACCACTGCCTCAGAGGATGAACGCACTAGTCGCAAGATATCTCGAGGCCCAAGAGCTTACGGTTAGGGGTGGGTAAGTCAATCTGGAAGGTTGCGTTCATCAGCTGGTAATGATATCTTGTAGTTCATTTAATAATGGGATTCTGGCTTAAGTTCTAGTCATCTATATAGGACTCCACACACAGCAGCGTAGTAGGCTGGCTTTCAGATCAAGCAATCCTCATCCGTACTGATGAACATACGACGGTAAAGTAAGGGAGTCTGAGGGGGACCCGGATATCGCTGCAGTCCACCGCAGCGTAGAGTGGTCATGATACTCTACAGCCAAGTACTTTCTCGTCTTCTTATGACAAGTCAACCTCACTCTAAGTAGGCAAGTTTTTGGACTATAAGTTATGGAGGAGCGGGAATGAATTTTACTGTTCTGAAGCTCTTTGGCTACCTTGCCAGATGACATGTCTTTCACCAGGAGCAAGTTTGAAGTATGGCCTTGGGTTGATCTTTACTTCAGAATGTGGTTACGTACTACTCTCTCACAGAGCAAGCGTCACGGCATCGGGGCACTTGTCGTTGGTAAACCACATGTATACCATTGGCGCTGGAAAGGCTGGAGCTTTCCAGCATGCACTTCTCTAACTTTGAAAGCTCTCCCGAGAACAGACGTCGATGTTTCGTTGTTTATGCGTCTCATACAGCTTGGTATCCTTGCGCGCGCGGTAAAAGGGGCTTATCCAGCACCCTCGTTCTTCCTGCAGCATGTCTTCTCCCTCCCTCTCTCGCTCGCTATTGCGAATGCGATCTCCCCCACCTTTCCTTGCTCTCGACAACTTGGAAAAAAAAAAGACTTGCGCGGCCCAAGGGATAACCCGAGCCAGCCATTTCTGTAGCTTTCCACCTCTCTATTTCATGCGTCGCGATTCCTTGTGGTGTGTGATTGATGAAAAGGAAAAAGAAAAAGAAAACGATTATGGACAGTGACCGAAAACTTTGAAACCCTGAACTCCCAAAGAACTCGAGCAAAGACATGTAATGGCAATGCCGTTACACCCATGCGTGCCAACATTAATGAGACAACCTTCTGAAGACAAGGAGTCTGACGTCTCCGCTTCGTCAATATACAATCCCTTTTTATGTCGTTTCCTCCGTGACTGGCGCCAGAGCTCGTATACTGGCTGTGACTCGTGACATCGTATGCATATGCGATGCGTTGTCGTTGAAATTACGGGCTGGCCCATCCACCGGCAACATCAACCCATTCAGCAAGGCACGATCCTTCCTTACCCTCGACGTCGACAATATCCGTATCGCATCGGCATCTACATCCAACTCCGTTCTCCTTCTCAGAGTCCCAGTTGTCCCAGTACTTGTCTTCCTCGGCACGCTTCTTGTCGTCGAGAGTTGTCTTTTCGAGGAAGGGCTGTCTGGGCAGCTGGCGGGCTGGAGCATTGGCGGGGCAGTGCTGGATAGTGGTGTGTCGGTATCCAAAGTCACGGAAGTAGTGGATGTCGCGAGGGGACAGGAGGGCGCCGGCTGCCAAGGAGTGAATGGGGGCATCACCCCACTGTCAAGTGTTAGCTTAGTTCGTTATAGTTGTGCATCGTCCGGACTTACGCGTTCCATCCAGAAACCTCCACTGCGGTCCATCATCTCGAAGAACTCTTCGTACTCCTTGCTGCGGAACCAGTCAAGGCTGGCAATTTCGAAATTGGACCAGAAATGACACATGTTGTACGACTCGCCTTCCATAGCTTCAGGGTCGATATCAGGCAGGTTGTTGCGGTTGGGGTCGGCCCGCAGAACTTCTTCGGGCAGGGGAGACTGGTCGGTGACCGGCTCTTCCTTCTTCTCGACGGGGTCGACGAACATCTCCCACAAGCCCTTGGACTTGATGCCCTTGAGACGCTTGTAGGCGGAAGCGTATCTGAAGATGTTGGGGACAGTCTCGCGAAGTTCCTTGACAGCGATGGTGAAGCCGTAGGTCTTGTTGGCATCGATCATGGCCCAGAAGGGATCACTGTGTGGAGATTAGCAAGTGAATTGTGATCGATCAGAGTGTCCAGACGTACTAGGTGATGTCGCAGAAGTACTTGATCTCGGGCTCGAGACGCCAGTACCAGTTGTACTTGGCGAGAAGCTCGTGCTTGTAGAAGAAACTGTGCCGCGTTAGCATAGGAATGAGAGGGGTGTTTGTGTCTCTGCAACGCACCCAGAGTAGAAGCGGCACATGGCGTGGTAGCTCTCCAAGCCACCGTACATGACAGCAGCGTCACCCTGCTTCGCGATGCCCTCCTTTGCGACCTTGTGGTCGATCCAGTCGGGGTAACCCCACATCTCAGGACCGACCTTGCCAAACTCGACGGGGGCAGACGTGTAGTTCGTGACAACCTCCTTGAAGGTCTCGTTGAAGTCGCCATCGTTCAGGAAGACGTAGGGGTAGTGGTACCAGCGGTTGAAGTGACGCTCAATGGACTTGATCGATTGAATGACGCCCTCCAACTCCTGGTTGCGGGCCAGAACGACAAACGCACCGTTGGCCTTGGGTCTGCTCGTATCGGGCTCGAGGCATCCGGTGACGAAAACCTTGTCGTGCTCTTCGCTGATTTTCCTGTACACAAAGTGGTTAGGATTGGCCAATTGAGGACTGTGAGATTAAGTGCATACCTGATGGCAGGGGGAGCGCCTGCGGGCATCAATATCCTTCCAGGCGAGCTCGGGTGTCTAACGAAGAGCACGAGGATAAGGATGACGACGATCAAGGGAAAGAGGATGACGACGCCGAGGGGTACCGAGATGCTCGAGTTTCCGCGGAGTCGCAGGGGCCTTTTGAAGAAAGCAAGTCGCGAGGTCAATCTGTTCTGGCGAGCGGCCTTTGTGGTAGGCTTCTCGTCGGCGGTAGGCAGTTGCGGCGACGTCGAGGTCGCCTTTGCGGCTCGTCTAAAAAGATCCATGACGGTGGCTGCGGCGCACCGTGGCCAGCAGATGTGTGAAGGAGGGAGGTTGTGTTTAGCGGTCTCGTGGCGGAGAGATGTCGGATGAGAGATGGGATGGCTCCAAGGTTGGCGTTGAAGGATGTGTCGTCAAGATTAGTAGGGTTGGATAAGGGGTGCGCAAGGCGATTGCGGTGCGATGCGTCGATTAATGGAGCTGTTGTCTTTTTTTTTGGATGAACACGCGGACCGCGAACAAATGCAAAGCCGTATGTTATCGAAGCAGCATACGCAGGCGAAAAACAAAAAGGCTGATTGACACGTGGGTTGTGTGGGCGATGCGAATTGCGGAAGGGGTGCGGTACGTGAACGAGCGGCAGGGACGAGATTTCCCTCGAGCAAGGCGTCGGGTTTGGTGGTGGTTGTGGAGTGCTGATCGCAGACGGGGGGTTCGAAGCTGAGACTGAACAGTTTTCAGACTTCGCGTCCAAGGCGGAGAGAGGAAAGACACGGCACTCGCTGATGGAGAGGGTGTGATGTGGATGCGGTAGCGGAAGCGGAAGCGGAGCGCGCGGTTGCTTTGCTAGGCCTCGGTGTTGCAATCAATGGGCGAGTCGACGGTGAGACTGCTACCCTCGTGGTATGTGGTCGATTGTGTGTGCGTGGGATTGAGCCCAAAGGTCAAAGGAAGCAGAAGAAGGTTGATTCTTCTCTACCAAAGGTCACACACACACACACACACACACACACACAAAGGGCCTGACGGGTTGAGCCGAGTTGGGATGTGGTCAATTGCGTCGAACGAAGGGTCTCGTCTCGGCAGGCGACATAGGTCAGTGGCGTTCGCGAAAAAAAGAAGGCGCGGGCGCTTGCGAACGCTATCGTAGGTTGTCTTCGTCGTCTTCGTTCGTTAGGTCGGAGGGAGGGTGATGGGTTGGAGAAAGGGAAAGGTCGTTCGGCGGGATGAAGGGGGTGGGTTCGTGGGTGGGAGAGAGGAAAGGGAGTTGGAATCCGTCGGGGACGAGTACCTTATGGAACCAACTTTTTTTTTCTTCCTTCGGGGGTGTGGGAAGGGGAAAAAAAAGCTGACAGATGTCACGGATACGGATGAGGAGACGTCTACGGGTGGGAGAGAGGTGGCAGAGTTGCGGATAGCCCAGTCAAGTGTCAGTTGGCATTTTTCAATGGCGATAGGGGAGCCGGGGGACGAAAGGAGACACGGTACATTAAGGTACCTTAGGTAGGTAAGGTAATAGGCGCCTTCCATACTCCGTACCGAATCCATTTGACAGCACCGCGCAATTCGATAGCGAGATAGGGACGCCGTCTCCTGTCATGCACCTCACCGGCTCACCCTCACAGCCTCAGATGGTGACCCCTAACAACAATGCCATCTTTCTTCACTCCATGGCCATGTGTGCTCTCTGCTCACCTCATGCTGGGCTCGCCGTGGTCTAGGACTTGAAAGTTGACGGGGATGGCAGAGACCAGACCGGACTGGACTGAATCTGGACGGGAACTGCAACGACCGCAACTCCAGAACAGCCAACCAGAAGTCAGCAAGGGACAGCAGAGTGGGGGCAAGGGGGGGCATTGGGTGGATGCGAGCAGCTCAGGGAACCTCGCGTCATTGGATAGATCGTCCCGCCAAGAACCGCGGAAAGGAGAAGGTGGATCCCCCTCCTTTTCGTCTGGATACCTGGGGTACGTACCGCCCACTGTACCAGTTCTCTCGTGCAATCTGGACTCTTCCGTTTTCATCCAGCAGTCTCTCTTTTTACCTGTCTCAGCAGAGGATGTTGCATTAGATGCCATTATTTCCTGTAATCTGGGTATCTGGCTGTTGCCCTGGAGCTTGTCAGCTCCTGCCTGCCATCTGCGCCACGCTTCCCACCTCCCGTCTGCCCAATCGCCGAGCAGACAAATCGCACACCACCAAGCAAGTTCCCAACCCGATCCTGCTCCGATGGTGGCATTTGACGCCCAATAACAGCCAGTCTGTGCCTCTAGCGCGACGACCGCATGCGACACTGTCATCTCCTATGCTTCTGTCGTTATCGACTGCCCACGAGTGGCACCAGCCGCGCACGCAATGAGGTTGGATGTAAAAAAGCCCATGCCGGAAATAATACAGATACAGCTTGCCTAGCTCCGTTGATCATTGATGAGATTGATGAAGCCCATCTATCTGTGTGGATCACCAGATAACCATGACTTCAACTCTATTCTTCGTGTGGGTTACTCACATGATGTGCATGACTGGTGTATGCCATACTCACTTCACCAACCACTTTACAAACGGAGTACGGTACACTTGTTTTGATGCCAATGGTATGAGGTGAAGCAAAATCTCAACGCCCTGTCTCATTTTGCCATATAATTACCTTATATCATCCTCCTACATTCTTGATGTCCTTATCAAGCTGTCAGATGCCAGAATGGCTGAGACAACACAAAGCTCTCGTGCCCCGACTGACGTCTGAAATATTAAACTTTAATCACATATGGACTGTTGAGCCTTATTTACATCCCTCTGCACCGTAAAACGACAGTTACGCCCTCTCCTGTTCGTGACCCCTTTCCAAATGAAGCCAGGTGCTCGCCCCAGCGATAAGACATCCTTATACACTGCAGGATAGTAAACGATAATTTCCTCCTTGTCATGTCTGACATTTGTGAAAACCGACGATGCTCAGCGGAGGAGTGTATCACAAGATTTTCTCCATAATGGCTGCTGATATCTGCCGAGAGCCATCCCTCATCCAATTGCTGAGGTTCCTTACTTCGCCTTGCTAAACACCTTCTTCTCCGTAGACCTCATCTTCACCATAATCCTCTCATACAACGGATCCTGCAAAACCGCAGGCACAAGTTCCAAAAACGCCATCTGCACCGCATGACCCCAATACGGAATCAGCACCGCCCTCCCACACCCGACTCGATCCAAGATAGCACTCGCAATAACCTCAACCGAAGGCCAGAACACCCGGGGCGTCATCAGCTCCGGCTTCGTCGCCACCGCCCCGATCCGTACGCCCATAACCTCGACATCAAACCCGTCCATCGACAGCTCCCTTGCCATGGACGTCGACATGGCGCCGAGATACGCCTTGCTCCCACTGTAAAACGACAGCAGCGGCAAGCCGTTATCCGAAAGTGACCCAACATTGATAATCAGCGCGGGCTCCGACGACGCAGTAAACCGCGGGATCAAAATCGCGTTAAGCAGCGTTGGAAACAGTGCATTCATATGCACATTGGCCGCGACCTCCTCCATGGACGACTCATCCAATCTCCTCATAATCGGCTCCGCCGGCCCGCCGCCGACATTGTTAATGAGCACACGTAGATTCAAGTTCTCCAGCGGCGCAAGCATGACATCCCATGGCTTATCCCCGGCCCCGAGAACCCCTGCATCGCCAACCATGATACGGAATTCCCTCTCCGGGTTCGCAAGGGCGAGGTTATGCCGCACCTCCTCGAGCTTGACGTCATTGCGGCCGTGGAGAACGACGTTAAAGCCCCGGGCGGCGAGCTCGTTGGCGAGACCTTTGCCTATGCCGTCGCTTGCGCCGGTGACGAGGGCCCAGGCTGGCTTGCCGTTGACGGGGACGAGGTACCGGTTGAGTTTGGATTTGCGGAGGAAGGGAAGGAAGGGCCATGCGACGTTGTATGCCACCCCAACGAGAGCTATGAGCCCGATTGTTTGAAGGAATCCGAGAGAGTCCATAGTAACGTGATTAAAGGAGTAAATACCTAGCTGAAAAAAAAATAGCACGAATGTGAATGAGAGAGCCCGAGCTATGGTGCCTACATTGTCTCCGTTCCATGGTCAGCTACTTAAACGCTCGCAAGAAACGAAACACGCATGTGAATGGTCGGACCAGACGTCATTCAGTCCAAGAGGCTGTCGAATTGACTCTGGCCAACAGGGATGATTCAACAACACCAAACGCCAGTTCTTCATGCTCTCCGCGTGGGAGTTGTGCATCCGAGGGTACGAGCAGCAGCCGGCTACCACGAACCGAGATACGGATACGTCTCTCGGAGCCAAGTCGTTTCCCGATGAGCGGCTACCTAGACGAGCTGGATCTACCCGCGGCCTACGCAAGATAGTCCTCAACATGTCAGTAATGCAAGAGTTGGGCCGAACTCTGCTTCCCCTTTTGCCCCTGACAAGCCTATTTCCCCAGACCAGAAGCCTAGGCCGTTCGTTTCCGCTCAACATCGGACGGAGAATAGGGAAGTGCGGAAAATAAGGCCCAGCTTTTTTGTGCTTGGGGGGTTAGTAGTATTGATACAATGTCTGTACATACAAATCGCCGGGAAGTAATGGTACATTTTTTCGTCCTGCTTTTTTTTTTCTCTCTCGCCCTTCCTCCACACCAACCACCGTTCTCCCGCGTCTACCAAAGGACGTTGTCGCGGGTAACCTTCTTGGTCTCCTTGCGCGACTCCTTGTCGGCGTGCTCGATGCGCTTCCTCGCAAGCGGAACCTTGAAGTACAAGGAAGGCGACTCGCCCTCCTTGAGCAGGTGGCTCAGGTAACCGCGGTGGGCGGGGTCGCGGTAGTACTCGATATCCTCACGACTCGTGGGGTCGGGCAGTCTGTAGTGGAACGTCTTCTTGCGGGACTCGGAGAGGATGCTGTCGACGTACTCCTTGCCGACGGGCAGAGGCTTGTCCGTGTTCAGAGACTCGCCGCTGAGGAGACGCTTGATGGACTGCTTGGTGTAGAATCTGGTGAGGATCTTGCCACCGTTGCCCTCGACGGCGTCAATAGCCGAGGCGGAGGCGCGCGAGACCATAATGTCGATGGGCTGGCGGAGGTCGGTCTTGCCGCGGCCGAGGAGCTTGATGCCGTCCTTGACGCTGCCGATGAGGCCCGACTCGATGATTTCCTTGACGGTGATTTGCTTCGTAGGGTCCAGTCGGCCGGCGTCGATCCATTGTTGGAGCTTGTCGAGGTTCAGTTTGGACATGACGGGGGCGCGCCTGCACTCAGAGGTTAGTTACTGTTCGTTCAACGAGCCATTGGCGTATGAGTGTGAGGAGAGCAAGGCAACCTACTTGTTGTCGAAACCCTTGGTTCCCCTTTGCACGATCAACGGTGTCTGACCACCCTGGAACCACGGCTTGACGTGACCATGCTGTCCCTGACCCTTGTGACCTCTTCCAGACGTCTTGCCCTTGCCGGCAGAGGGACCACGACCGAGTCTGATGCGCTTGTTGTAAGCTCCCTTGTTGTCGCTCAGGCTGGCGAGGATGGAGGCATTGCGGGTGCCGATGGACAGGCCGGCGAAGAGGGAGACGAGGCTCGTAGGGTTCGTGGAGGGGAGGATGGCGCGGCTACAGCATGTCGCAGCATGCAACGGCGATAGTATCCGTGGCGGCATTGTGAGGGTGGATATGGTGGTTGTGGGCGTTGGGTGACGATGAACAGCGACACGGCCGAGATACCAGGTCCGGTCCTCCAAAATTTCCAATGGAGCCTCACTCTCGGGAAGCTGCTGCAGGTGGCCCGGTCGCGGTTCGGGGGGTTCACGCGAAGAAGAGCCGACCGAGCCACACTTGTGAAAAGTGGCTGAAGCTCGTTGACATGTGGCTGGTGACTGCCATGAACGGAGTATGTACCTTGCATGCTTACCTAAGGCCCACTTGAGCGCCATGACTTGCGTTAGGCGCCTGAAGCTTCCCTGGCGCGCAGCCCAGCGCCCCTCCAAAGGCTCCAACACTGACCTGCGACAGGGACTGTTTGCTCCGCAACAGCGTGGTGTCCTGGTTCAGTCCACTAGGTGTCCCAGCTCCGTCCCTGGTTTAGGCACAGACGGGCCATGAATTCGGGCTTACCTCACCGTCAGTGTTCGCCAGAAACAGCGTAGGTATCCTCGTCCAAGTCCCAATTGAAAGTACCAGGTTCCTTCCCACGGCCCGTCTCGACTTGTCTCAAGCTTCCAATCCTTGGCCCCAGCTTTGCCTCTAGGTTGGGACTCTTAAGAGTAAAAAAAAAAAAAGTTTCAAGCTTTTCGTCTTGATTAATCTTTTTCTTTTCAAACCTCCAAATCGTGAGATCGCTTTCTTGTTTCTGTACAGTTTGTTGTGTGTACGTATACGCATCATCATCGTCAACCAGTGCTGCGTGTACATACATACATAGGTACCTTACCATTGTCGCGGCCTGTCGCATCATCCTTCCACTGGACCCCCCCGGTCTTCCTTTCATCATCGTCTTTTGATTCCTTGCGCTCTGTTGGTGTTTGCAAGGTATGGATACTCGACTGGACTAGACGCAGCATAGCTCTCCCACACCTTTGCCAGCCGAACTCAAGCTCTCTCGGCTCTCTGTTACTGCGATACCTTGACGTTGGCGCCAGTACCCACGCGGCAAGCTTACTCCGTCCGGACCTTTGGTCACCACGACTCGCCCGTGGACCTCTCTGCTCTCTTACCTTATCTCGTCACACTGCAACCGCCCGTATTCTGCAAAGTCCCCCGTTACGCATCAATTACGAGGCCTCTCTGCTCTGCGTCCTGCGTTGGATAGCGCACTCCTCCGACCAGCAGCCCTTCCAATCCATCCAAGGCAGGTCAATCGGCCTCCAGAGTACAGATACCACCAGCCAGATTCCAGTACTACCTCGACTACCTTGGAGCTCGTTACCACCATTCTCTTGCACCCCTCCTAATCGCAATTGGCCGCCTAGTACATAATCGCCTACAATGTCCCTCTTCGGATCATCACCACCGGCGGATTCGCCCTCAAACACCTCTGCTGCACCCTCGCGATCGCTGTTCGACGAAGGCTCCATGTCAAAGTCCGGCTCCAATTCCCTCTTCACCGACGACGATCTCGCCGGAGCCGAGAGCTCGCCCTGGGACATGCCCACTCCGAGGAAGAAGCAGTCGCGCGCCGATGTCGTCCGTAACCTCTTATCCGCCTCCGACGTGCCCGAGCCCTACATTGAGACCTTTGACACAGTCGTGCGCGAAGATGGCAGCGGAGGGCGCGTCAACGCCGGTGGCATAGCCAAGCTATTCGCTGCTGCGCGCCTGGGAGCCGACCAGCAGGCGCAGATCATGTCCATGGTTGTGCCAGCTGCAGGTGGCGACATTGATGTCGGACGCGGCGAGTTCAACGTCCTGCTGGCTCTTATTGCCCTGTCACAGGAGGGCGACCACATCAGCCTCGACACCGTCGACGAGCGACGCAGAAGTGAGTCCATTTTCCACCTCTTTTCTTTCCGTCACCATCACCATCATCACCACTACCAGCAAAACATCCACTTTTGTCTTGCCCACCTTGTTATGTCATGACCTCGGCACCCTGTTCGCCGAGCTGAGCTATCCGACCCTCGCAGCTATCCCTCCTTCGTACCTTGCTACCACTTATCAGTGCGCGCAATCTGTGTGGGGTTCTCTGCTAATTGCCAATACACTAATCCAGATCTCCCACTCCCCAAGCTCGCCGGCTTGACTGCTGCTCCCGTGATGCCTCCCGTCTCCGAGCTTGCTGCCAAACCTCCTCAAGCCCCTGCAACCCCCGTCCAAGATACCCCATCGCCGCCCTCACCGCCGCCGCCGCAGCCCACCACTCTGCGCCGACCTCCGATGGACTTCCCAGAGCCAGAGGACCCATGGAACTCTCCCGATGTACACAAGGGCCACGCGCACGCCATCGCCGAGTCCCCCAGTAGAACCAACGGCGCCAGCCCCCAGCGCCCGGCAGCAAATGGCAATGGTAATGGCAACGGCAACGGCCACTATAGCACGTCTCCGAACACCGCTATCGCCGGTCGAACCATGTCTTCCTACACATCTGCGGCCATCGGCTCAGAGAGAAGTTCCGGGCGCCAGGATGTAAATACTGGGACATCCCCGGGTGGTGGATGGGGTGGCTATTTTGACGGCAACACCACGGGAGGCGGCTTCAGCGAGCCGCCCCCCAACAACCAAGTCACAAGTCCCTTTGGTGGTGCAAGCGGTGGACGCGACGCGAATCTGAACACCGCGACCGTGCCATCTCTGCGGCCCGCCGTGAGCGGTCGTTCGGGAAGCTCTGTTGAGGAGAACGTCGTCGTCACGTTGATGCCGGAGAAGGAAGGTCTCTTCATGTTCCAACATCACAACTACGAGGTTGCGAGCGTCCGACGGGGCAGCAAGGTTATCAGGCGGTACAGCGACTTTGTGTGGCTTTTGGACTGCCTGCACAAGCGGTATCCGTTCAGGGCCCTCCCTCTACTGCCGCCTAAGCGTGTTGCTGGTAAGTCTGGATGCTAATTTTTTGTTTCCCATGTTTACGTGATTCCCACTAACATCAACATGTTAGTCAACGGCAACCACTTCTCGAACGACGGCGCGTTCATCGAGAAGCGCCGCAGAGGCCTGGCGAGGTTCCTCAACGCCCTTGTCCGGCATCCCATCCTGAGCCAGGAACAGCTCATCATCATGTTCCTCACTGTCCCGACTGTAAGCCACGTCTAGTCTTCTCGGTCTACTGCATCTCGCTAATTGTTAGTATCAGGAACTGGCTGTATGGCGCAAGCAGGCCACCATTTCCGTCCAAGACGAATTCTCAGGACGTGCCCTGCCGCCCAACCTGGAAGACTCGTTGCCGCCCACCCTCGAGGGCATGTTTGAGAAGACGCGCTCCGGCATCAGACGGTCAGCCGAGCTGTACATTAACATCTGTAACGTCATGGATCGCCTGGTGAAGCGCAGTGAGGGAGTCGCCGCGGACCACGCTCGCATCGCCATGTCTCTGACTTCCCTCACTGAAACGAGCGCCGACACATACGCCAGCGACACCAACGATGTTCCTCTGCTCAATGATGGCCTGACATCCATGAGCAGACATCTGAGAACGTGCCAGACGCTTTTGGAAGATGAGAGCAAGGCCTGGGATGAGGGTGTGTTGGAGGATCTGAAGCGCCAGCGAGACGCCCTCGTGAGCATCCGTGACTTGTTCGATCGCAGAGAACGTCTGGACAAGGACAATATTCCCTACCTCGAACGGAGGATTCAGACGAATGAGACCAAGTTGGCCAGTCTTCGCAGCAAGCCTGACGGCATGGTCAAGCCTGGTGAGATTGAGAAGGTGGTTGAGTCGATTCTCAAGGTATGTTTCACGCGTTCTTCTGTTTTAATGGTATAGTACTAACAATCTCACAGGACAAGGAGTCTATCGTCAACCAGCACAACCGATCTATCTTTGTCAAGGAGTGCATCCGTGACGAGCTCATCTACTTCCAGACCACCCAGTTTCACGTCTCGCGCTGGAACCAGGACTGGGCCCAAGAACGCGTCAAGTACTCTGAGATGCTGGCCGATAACTGGCGCCGTCTCCTCGATGAGCTTGATGGCATGCCCCTTGGCGACTAATTACCTTTCCTCCGCACTTTGCCCCTTTCACATGAACGTATCGGTTTTGCATATGAGCGTCTATTCACTACTGGCGTTCTGGTCTTTCCTCTTCATCCGCCGGAATTATTCCGACTCTTGCGTTGGACTGTGTCAGCAACAGTCTCCCCCAAGTCTTGTACGAATTTGTGTCCGATGGTCCTTGTCTTCTCCCTCTGAGCGCGATATCTCTCAAGTCAGAATGTACATCTTAGAGCAGGGACCCGTTGCTGAATACCCTTTGGTAACGCAAGTTGCTTTTAATACATTGTTCTTAATCTCAGCATCATCTTTTGTTCTTGCATACCGTGACTTTCCTGGCAATTTCTTCGAGACCAACGAAGCGAAGTTGCCGTCGCCGTTGTAATCAGATTACTCAAATTGTCCGATGGCTTCAGGTCAAGCCCAACCCTATCATTCTGATTTGATCTCACGCTAAAGTTCTGCTGGCGGATGAGGCCTCGACTACTTCATCCGGTTCCGCATATTCAACGAGATTAAAAAAGCCCGCCATTCTAAGTTCTTCATTCGCAACGAACCTTCGACAATACTGATGGCAAATATGTAATCCCTTCAGCCCAAGTAAGTGGCCATGGATTTTCCCATCTCACTTTGATCACCGCTCTAGTGTCAGATGAGACCTTGAGCTTCTGAGCTAAGCGATGGCTTCTCTATTCATCAGAGTACATATGCCATCTACTAGATAGATGGTGCCCACGGTATGAAGCTCTTCGTCCGTCGAGAAACCATTTTGAAACCAAGAAAAGCCTACCCCCAAAAAGTATATGGTCCACTAGTCGAAGTTCTCGATTGAAGCTCCCGTTCAACTCATGTCAACCCAACTAAGCTTTCCGTCTTCAGTAAGCTATAGCAGATCTATCGAGGAGACGTCATCAAGAATGAACTCCAATGATTTCAGCCCACCCTCGGAGCTTCTGGTTTCTTCTCCTCTGTATCTCGTGCCTCAAAGGAACGTTGTCATGCTCCGATCGTGTCCCTGTATCAGACGTGGCACATGTCCCATACGGCCCCCTATCACCACTTCATGAAGACAGCCTCCATCTACGTCCTCAACCTTAGTGTGGCTCGACAGCCTCAGGACGAAGCAAAGCCATCATCAAAAACTCATAAGCTCCGTTAGAACTCAAGCCCTAGAATGCCGTCAACAAGCGGATCCCCCTTCCCCACGATGGGAATTCGTGATGGGAATTCACAATGGGAAAACCCTTTCAGTTGATGAGCCTTTTGGAGTTTTCTCTTTCTTCTTTTCCCCATTCAGACATCACCCCTTTCTTCCAGCCTTTTCTGGACCTATTTCGATATCCAAACAACAGCCAGCTCGCGATACTCAACCATGGACGTAAGTCTCCTCCCCCTTGGCCCCCTATTTCTTGCGAGTGTTGCCTGCTAATAATCGATTGCCAGCAGGAGGACAAGAAGAAGGAGGAGAGGAAGGCGTCGTCCGTTCTCGACGAGGCCGAGGTCGAAGCTGAGGAGGGCAGCCCCTCAGCTGCCAGCACCCCTCCCGGCGCTCCCTTCCGCGCCACCCGCGCAGAGGCTCCCTCTCCTCCGTCGCCCGTCTGCCCCCGCCTCGACCGCCTCCGCGCCGAAGACCTGTCTGACCTCGAAGACCGGCCTGCTGCTCCTGTCTGGCCCTCTGCCTCTTCGCGGCCTGCTCCTCGGCCTGCTCCCCGGCCCGCTGCTGCTGCGGCTGCTGCTCCCGCTGCATCTTCCGGTCCTCTCGCCGTTCGTGCTGCGCCCGCCTCCCGCACAACCAACGGCCTCGCCAGCAAGACCAGAACGGTCATCTCGGTGAGCTCAGCGAGCTCAGCGAGCCCGCTGGGCTCGGCCCAGGATGACTTTCTGGAGCAGTGTAGCCTCGATGGGGACGATGCCCCTCTGAGAGGACCAAACGGCGAGATGCTCCACGCCAGCTGCACCGCCGACTTTTACAACGCCAACCCGACCCCGTACGGCAATGTTAATCGTTGCACCGGCCATCACTTGGATCCTTCTTGCAAGGACCAGGCCTACTGCTCCAGGGAGCGTAAGTGCCGTAATAAGCGGCACTTTAAGGATGCTCTGGGCCGCATCAATCACAAGAATTGCAGCCACTGTCGCGCCGTCGTGAAGACGAAGAAGATCAAGGACACGACCAAACGGGAGGAGAAGATCCAGGAGCTTGTTGCCAAGATGGATGGCGTTCCGTTCAGACGCGGTGCTGGAAAGAAGCGTAACGCCAAGGGCAAGAAGAAGGGTCTTGGCAAGAACAAGACCTTGGGCAAGAAGGTCAACTCCGGCCGCAAGGCTGCTGCGGGTTCTTGCGCGATCATGGAGGAAACCGAGTCCGAGGCCGAGGTCGAGTCGGGCGTGGAGTCCCTGGGCATGGATCTGCCTGACCAGCGTCCCGGCTTCAACAAACGCCGCCGCGACTCCGACTCCGACGAGGATGATACGTACGGCGCCAACGGCAAAGGCGGCTTTTCTGGCTTTGGTGGAGGAAACGGCGCACTTCCTGTTGCGGCTTGCTGAGGAGGTCTCCTGCTCTCGTTCCCCGAATGCTACAGAGATCAGACATCCAACTTCATCCACAACTTGGCTCTCCATCTGTACCAGGGGCTCGTTTCACCCGACCTATCAACGGCATCCTCTGCGCAGTCCGACATAACGCACATCAAGAGACGACACGGTTTTGAAGTGAAGTGGACTTGAGATGAGTGGTATGAAAGTTGGGCGTTGGGACACGTGGATGGTTTGTTGCTTGGTTTTTGAAGAGGCTCGCGCTACGAAGTACCTTATCTCGTTCTTGATTCATGACTTCTGACTCGAAAACATTTGCCCCTGAATACCAAAGTTTCCCAAATGACTCTTTCGAGATCGATATATTGTTGACCGATTAATCTGAACTGAGCAAGATCTGAAGGCAGGGCATACTTCGGCTTCAGCTTTCATCTGTAATATGTTTTCCTGAAGACCTGGCATTAGAAACCCCATTTTCACCTGGCCAAGGCTGCCACCTAATAGATAGGCCTCGTCGTACCTGGCTACCACCCTTTCTCCCTCCGAGGGAACTGCCTAATTAACAGCTCAATGAATCTCCTATTAGACGACCCAGTGAACCTCCTGTTCGGCCCTGGGTCCGCAATAAACCCAACCGCTCCCACCGCATTGAGGGTCTGCCTCAGGGCTATCATGAGCTTCACGGGCAATTCAAGAAAGACACGAAAAGCCACCTCTGACCGGCAAGCGGGGTGGTCTGCCTGTAAATCTCTTCAAGGGTTGCTCTGTCTCCTTCTTCTCTTTCTTTTTCCTTTCAAACTCTTCTTCTTTTCATACTCGACAACCACAAAGATTTCTTCGATCGAGATCGAAAAAGATCACCACCAACAACAAAACTCCAGAACAAAGGCCTCGAGAGGTCTCGAGCCGAGATATCCAGTATGGCGCCTGTAAGTTGGTACTCTATTTCGTTCTATCTCGATTTCTCTTCATTTCCCTGTAAGGCCAAAGGGGGTGTTTTGACCTTCGGTCTCTTGCCCACCTAGGCCTCTGAGGCTTCTCGCGACGTTTCTCCCAACTTCAGCGCCCTCATTTCATCTCTTCCTATCCTCCATCTAATTCCAGATTCTCTCAAACATATGGACTTCATCTCTCCCAGTCTGATCCAGCACTTCTAGAACGACATAGCTAATCTCTTGTCGACACACAGCACGACAGACCGAACAGCGTCCATGCCCCCTGCAAGCCGATCAACTATCCCATTGCCCAGTACCCTTCGGGCACTCCCCGCCCTTGCCTGGCTCAGGGAGATCAGTACGACAACCTCGTGTACTGCTGCAGATGCCGCAAGTGCCGTGTTCCGGACGACTTCGAACAGCACCCTCCCGGCTACTTCACAAGCCGTAGCTGCATTCAGTGCAACAGCATCGAGAAGAAACCGAAGGAGAACGGAAAAAGAAAGGGGAAGAAGGCTTCCAAGAGAAAAGCTCCCGCTGAGCAAGTCTCTTCCAGCCAGGCTTATTTCAGCCAGTCCGCTCCCATCCAGACTGATCAGCTTGTGCGGCCGATCCCTCCCCCGACTCAGCAGCAACTCTCGAGCCTTCAGGCTCCTAATCCCTATCAGCAGTCTTTTAGTCATGTCCAGTCGAGCCTTGGCTTCATGTCCAACCGGGAACTCTTTGGCCTTCCTCCGCCTCCCACTCCCCATCCCGAACCTACCACTGGCCCCTCTCAACAGACTCCTGGCCATGCACAATCAACTCCTATCCTTCCGGCGAACATCGGCTTCATGTCTACACAGCATTCTATTGGCCTCAGCCAGGCTCCTACTGGCTATTCTGAGCAGAGCACTTGCCCACCTCTGGAGTATTTTGCCGGTTATGGCTAGCAGCCTGCCGTCTATGCTCAGCATCCACCTGGCTATCCGGAGCAGACTACTACCCAAGATCCTGGCGATGCGCAAGGCCAGTAGCTTGATGGTCCTGGTCTAGTTGCTCTAAGGCATCTTCATGGAGCATGTCCGAATAAGTCAAACCCGGATTCATCGTGAGAAGCGATCCTCTGCCTAACACTTCTCGTGAGCTTGAGAGATACTGTGCAGGTCTAGGGCTCGGATATCCAGAGTAGGGTTCTAGATCTGCACATAGTCTCTCTATGCTTACGAGGAGTGGGAGGAAGAACAGTAGTGGTTCTGCATCAATAGGGTATGCACAATTGTTTTTTCTGCAACACGACTTGGCTACGGCTAACTCTTCTTTAGGAGGTCATGGGGACGCCCGACGAAAAGCTGTAGCTGCTAGCGGTCGGGAACGCGGATATCGGAGCTGAGGATATGGGAAGTTTAGGTCTCGAAAGAGAGGACTGTGGGCGTTTCCACTCCACTTATGCCTGCTCACTTCCACAGTAAGTCATATTCTTTCATCGGCTCAGACCACAAGTATATTTCTTCTAGCGTGCATACGAGGGGTCTTCGAAGAAGTCGTGAGTAGCGATCCACTCAAAGCCGAGAGGACCGAATGGGAGCTGGAGAAGTTACGAAGCACAGGGCCTAGGTAGCTTAGGTCGCCCACGGGGTCATCGTCAGAAGCAACTCAATAAAGATACGTATCCCTGAAAATGCCCTATATACCTATAACGTGAAATCTCCTGCCTGTGGCTGAGCATGTGAGAAAGAAAGCGAATCCATGGATTTGGCGTACTTCCTTCGGGAAGCTGTCCGAAGATAGGTCAAATCGAGCCTGAAGTCAACAAGAATGATATCGGAAACTTGGCCAAGACCAATTGAAAATACGAGCAAGTTACGAAAGAGAGGGTAGCCGAGAGGTACGTGCTCTGTGTTTTCCTGAGGCCCGACGAACGAAATCTCGATGATGTCTAGTTCGTGATACTGATTTCTGTCACATCTTCTATGTGCAACTCTCAATGAACATAGCTCCTGAGACAGTCAACAACAATAAGTTCACCGTAACTTGATGGTTGCTGGTCAGAGAGCGCTCAGAGCTATTAGGTGCATTGCGATGAGACCATTGCTGGAGTTCATGTGGTGATCAATGAGCTTAAGCTGGGCCACGTCGATCTGCATCGAATTCACCACTGCATAGACTCTGCATGCTGTCAGATGCTCGCCGGATCTTGGCGCGGCATGGCGGTCATCTTCAGGAAATAATACGAGATACTGGAGCCCGCGGTCCGCGACGCCGCGTGGCCGACACCTTCCGGGCGCCGACTCCCGCCGGCACACGGAATGCGGAAGCTTAACATGTACTGAAACAGCGAGACTGATGCATTCCTGTCTACATCAACTTGCCCAATTTACCTGGCGTGCTTTCTTAGATCTCTTTCTTGCGGAAGAGAAGTTGAGTACTAAAAGGGAGGGTGAACATCGGCACCTTTCCCAAAATCGCACATGAGCAACCCTCGCCTAACCTCCTTCTCCCATGACCATTCGACGTCCATCCGTTTTTGGCTCACCGCTGCTTCACACCATCTTCGCTCAACTCCCGCTGCTCTGTTTTCGCATCATTCTCGTATTTCACGCCCGTCCCGCATCTTTCGCTCTCAAAGTGCCAGACTATCAATGACGGTACTATCCCGAAAGAGATCCAAAACGCAACCCTCTTATCTCATCACAGAGATAGTGGACGGCTGGGATGTGGGCGAGGCTGCCAACCAGAACGCCGAGACCCCCGGCTAGTTGCCGGCGTCGCGCATATCAATAGATAATGCACCGCGATATGGGCATGTAGGATGTGGGATGCGGGAAATGCCAGTAGAGCAGATCGCTGAGACTGGTAAACCCTAGGATGAACCACAGCGGGATGAACCGAAGCGCTGGATATCAGATATATCAATCGCCCCGGATCACTAGTCTCGCAGGGCGCGCGCGCACCATCGCGGGGCAACCTTTTCCTGACTTCACCGTATCATCGCGGATGGGGAACTTTCTCGGCAGCTCGGCACCGCCAACGATGGGTTCGTATCCCAATCGAGAGTTGCGTAAAGCACGCACTTGGATGACGGATGGATTACTCTGTGCCGTGTTTCCCGACGGATCTTACGGGGATCGATTGCCGCAAGGGATGAAAAGAAGGGGCATGTCCAACAATCGACAATCCTCCGTCACTCTCACGGGCCACAGCACGATTTATTCACAGCAAACGACAGTCACGATCAAGCGAAAGGGCACTGCTATGTTCTGAAAACATAAGTCGACATTATGGAACAGGAACAAACTCCTGGAATATGTATCTCGTCTCTATCTTCGACGGCCGTTAATGCGCTCGAATCCTATCTCGTCGAAACGCGGCGACCGTTTTATCTACCAGGAAAGGAACAAAAATACCCGGGACACCATTCGATGAGGATGAGAATGAGACAAAGAAAAACAGAACAAGGAAATCCGAGGTATTACATCCGTCCTGCACACCATCTGCGTGTTTCAACCTGCCGTTTGCTCCAATGTACACCAACCGCAAACAACAGGGTCGCTACATGTATGCGCCAGAAAAGTCAAAGTGAGTAATGAAAATTCCACTGATTGGAGGAAAAAGCAAAGTCGTGAGAAGCATGAGGGACGGGAGGGAGTGAAGACCGAAGAAAGCGCCACCGTCAGCCCAAGACAGCCGCAAGCCTTGGCCGAAAGCCTTAGTTGCACCACATCTCAACACGAGTCTTGTCGAGCTGGTCCAGGACGTCAAAGTCGAGCCCTGTCTGTCTGAAAGCGACGATGATCATGTCGAAGCGCTGCTCTAGCGACCGCGCGTTCCAGTCCTCAACGTCCAGGCGCGAGATTCGCGGTACAGCCTCTTGCTTGACGAGGGGATCGGCCCAGCAAACATCGACCTTTTCCGTTAACACGAGGCTCTTTGCGAGTTCGAGACCGGGAGAGTTGGCCAAGTGCGACTGGCCCTTCTTGAAACCCATGCCCACGACAAGGACACTGGGTCTCAGCTTCTCGGCGCACAGGGTGTCAACCGCGCGCTGAGCAATCGTCATGGGGCGAGCCCGCATCTTCTCCGTTGCGTGTTGCAGGAGAGGGAACTGGCTGTTTGAGAGAAGGTAGTACGGGTTGACCGGAATGCAGTGACCGCCGACACCGAGACTGGGCATAAATGGCATGTATCCGAAGGGCTTGGTCGCCGCCGCACCGGACACCTCGTATGGGTCAACACCGTGACCCAAACAAGCATCGGCCATCTCGTTTGCGAATGCGATACACATCATACGCTGGCAATTCTCGTACAACTTGGTCATCTCAGCGACTTCGGGCCGAGACACAGGGACGACATTGTCGAACACCTGCGAGTAAAGGCGGACAATGGCATTGAGAGAGCCTGGAACCATATCATCCAATCCGGAAACGATCTTGGGAATGGCGAATGCAGGCGGCTCAACTCGGCCAGGATCAACTCGTTCGGGGGACATGCCGGCGAAGAGATGACGCTCCTGTGCTAGAGGCCCAAGCAGCTCTCTGGTCATACCGACTGCGACAGACGATTCGACGACAACCACCGAGCCGGGGCGAGCGTATGTGGCGACGTTCTTGAGAGCAGATTTCAAGAAGGAAGCGTCAATGGTCTGGTCTGGGCGCAAAAGTGTTGGAACTGAGATGAGGAAGTGTGTGGCAGCCGCCATATCGCTGGGCTTGCAAGTGAACTTGGCCTTGCTGTCTGGGCCAAACTCCTCGCCGAGACTCTGGACGCGCGCCTCAGAGACATCGAAACCGAGAACATTGAACTTGCGGGCAAAGTTGCCAACGAGGTGCTCTCCCACATATCCGACACCGATGACGGCCACCAGAGGTTCCGCCTCGAGGTCAATGGAGCTTGCAACTGTTGCAAGCTCCTCATCCGACTCGCACTCCTCCGTGGGAGGCGTGATGGGATAATATCCATCATGAGGGAAGTCCCATCCTTGAGGCTTGGTCTCCGGGGAGTTGAAAGGATATCCGTTGTGGCAGGTCGGAGACCGCTCCGGGGTATCGGGAGTGAGCATCTGGGTATCCATTGCGATGGATCGAGGGTGTAAACGAACGATGAGGGCTTCTAGAAAACGAGTGGTGGGGTAGGCCTGTGAAGATGAAGGAGAATACCTTTTCTGATATCTGCCTTTGGGAAAAAGTCAACTACACTGCCAAGTGGCTATAGCTCTTGGAAAGGGCGTAAGAGTGGAAGAGAGGGGCGCACGGGAAGGAAGGAAGAAAGCCCTTGTCAGAGGAAAGGAAACGGGAGTTAAAAAGACTTGCCAACTGAGGCACTGACATGATGGTCAGGCACAAGGAGGAAGGAGGAAGAGGAGACTGCCCACTCACGTTGACCCTGCCCCTGGCGTCAGCTTTCTCGAGGTTGCCCAGACCAAACCGTTGCGGCCGCCGTTCTCCATGGCAGCACCAAAGCACCAAAGCAAAGCAATGATTGAGACATGGCATCAAACTGGGTGTTGCCAGCCCTAATCGGGATCCACGTCTGGTTTGCAGCATACGGCATAAACGCCATGGTAGTGGTGAGGCTCCCTCAAGCCAACCCGGCGGCACGCGGCTGGGGGAATAGCGACGGGACCGTGGACAGATCAAAGCCGGAAAGAAGAACGACATGTTAGTTTCAGGTCGAGGCTAGCTCCCGAGCAGGCCAGAACTTGGGGTCGAACAGGCGACCATCAGCAATAGTTTGTCCAAAAGCAGTCCATGGCAAAGCGGCCTGAAAGTGGCTGAAGGTTCCACCCCCTCAGAGCGCGACCACAAGCACAGGCGCGCTTCGGCAAGACGACGCTGCACGGAGAAGGATACAATAGCGCAATATGGCATCAGCAGAACGACAATGGCAAAATGCTGCTCAGGCCGGGTGTGTCCAGACTCTCAACACTCACCAGCAATATCATCCAGGTTGGAATCGCCAAGCTGGCAAGCCCGGATGCATGAGGCAGGCAAAGACACTGATCTCCCCTGTCTGCCCATCTCACTCTCGCCGAGGTCTCCTCCGACGCTTGATGTCATGCAGAACGCCCCCCGTCAACACTTGCTGAGGACCAATTTTTGGAGAGGAGGTTGCTCCGGCCTGTTCGGCTGGCCTGGAGTAGGCGTGCTTTCTCGGAAGTTGGACGCGGAATTTGAACATGACAACCTTTACTGCATGGTCATATTCGGGGTTCGTAAGCGGCGGTCCAGGATACTGCTGGATCGAGATGAATCGAAAAAGGTCGGAGGCTACGCTGGGGTTACCTTCGCGTCTCGAGACCGAAGGGGCGCTTGCTTGTCCACCGGCCTTGGGCACGTCGATCACGTTTGGCTGAACTCTTTTCGCGGAAGAGATTTCTCTACCTATTTTCTCCGGCAATATCCTAAAAAAAGGCTTGGAGGTCGTCTTCGACAGGAGACTTGCGAGGGTATCGACAGGGGTCCTTCAAGACGAGAAGGGTGTATGAGCAAGCTGGGAAATAGCCAGGATGAGGCTTGCTTGCAGAGTACGGACTGAAGGCGGCGCACAGAAAGCTCCTTCGGTCTCCGTATTCCGTATGCACATTTCGAGGTCGACGGAAGCTACTGTCTTGGCAGCTTGGAATCGAGTCCAGAGCCGAATGAGACGACGTTATGTGTCGAAGCACAACAACAGAGAAGTATACGTTGTGGAGAGGATGATTGGTGTGAGGAACGAGACAAGGAACGTTCGGTCAGCTCCCCATGGATATGCATATCAATGCATATGCAAATGGGTGACGCATATGCACATGCCATGCAATATGCAACAGGGCGGCATGAAGCCAGAGACCCACCCCCGCTGAGTGCTTTATTGCATCTCAGAAAACTTGCTGGGTGGTATTGCATGAGTGCGAGGTGTCTCTCATCCCCGCTCGCTCGACTTTCTTCTTTCTACATCTTCTCCGTTACTGCATCACCATCTTATCATTTTTCCACGCCCCCTCCATCACCACCCTCCCTCATCCCCTGTCCGCCCCTCCTTCATCAGCTAGGCTCTTAGTTCCGTGGGGCGCGAGACCATCCATGGCTTTCCGGTCCGTCCTCCACGACCCCATCCCATCAACCGCCCGTTCGACACCGATCCAAGCTTCCAAGCCACAAACGGCCCCTTGCACTGAGCGGCATACACGTGGTGGAGAACAACGCCAATGGAGGACTGTCCCCCTCAGAGACGCCTCTTTTTGCTCTATCCGTTTCTCTCTGAAGCTCGTTCAGGAAGAAAAGAAGAAAACATTGATGCCAAGAGCTCCCCTTCATCTCGTCATTCTCGGCTCGGGACCGGCGCGGCGCTTTTGGGAAAGCATTTGTGTTGCACACGCGGCCCACCTACCAGCTGGATTTCGGGACCCCTCAAGCCACAGCGGCCTTCTGTCAAACAGCAAACAAGCAGTCTCTGGTGTGCTGAATGATATTATTTGCAGTCCCGCCGCCTAGGGCCAACAAATGGCTCGAGCCGACGGCTTATAGCATGATGCTTCATTCAAACAAGCAAAACCTCTGTCCGAAACGGGGCACTGAGAGGTTTTGATCGGCGGCCAAGTCGTACACTGTCGACCGGGACGGCATCATCAAGCATTCGGCTCGTTTCAAGTTACGATGGCAGCTTTTCTCGAAAGGAGTCCAAAGACGGGAATTTGTCTTTGCCCTTCCCCCATGTGTCCGCGACAGCGAGACGACAACGACTTCGACTCTGATGCCGTCTCCTCACCACGATCTCGCAACACTTGCCGGCCTGTCTCGACTACCAGAAGCCCAACGCAGCGTCCGCGGACAAAGGCGCACCGCCACTATGCGTTGATCAAACTAGTACTGTGCGGCCTGAAAGAGTTTTTCAATGTTCTGACCATGGGATTTGCCATCGTACTCGGTGTGTGCCCTCAACACTGGCATGATTGGTGGGACTTCGTGCCTTCGCCTGAAGCTGACGAACCAAAAGATGGGATGGCGAAGGCCTCTGTGCTGGTGCCATCTGCACTGCAAATGCAAGATGCAATACAATTATAGAACTGCAGAGGCACCCCCGGCGGATTAGCGATGGATATTGGAGCCGCAGCCTACAGCCCTGCCAGGTTGGCGCCAAGTTCTGCCAACAATGCAAAGAAGACGAGGTGCATCTCACTCTTTGTGTGAGGTTGGGGATGTCATTGGCCCCAGCCATGATCGCTCCGCTCCAGTCTGGTGACTTGTGCGTCCTCAGTCTTCTGATTATACGAGGAGGTCCAGTCGATGAGGCTGCAGTCTTTACTCGATCATTCGCACCTTACGACCTTGTCCAACTTCATATGACATCAAGAACCCGACAGGCTTAGGCTGACAGTTCCGACTATCGTGGAGATGAAAACCCTTCAAGTTAGCGTCTACTTTGTTGCCGAAAAGGTTGGTCTGCGGAGAGGACGATGCTGACGGCACTAAAAGACTGGAGCATATCGATATGTTCTCATAGCTAAGAAACAAAAGTTCTCCGCCTGTTTGTAGGAATCTAGGGGGTAGAGGAGGAGGCCGGCCGGAACCTCGCTGACGGAAACGGTACTGCGCATTGCAGTGTGTCGCCGGGTATCGGCGACTTCACCTCTCGGGTTCATTACCAGAACGTCGGAGTCAGCCAAGGACCGGCGCATCCGCAGGAGGACAAACCTGACCAGTCTTGGGGAAACACAAACCCGTCCATTTGGTTAGTCTGCGAGAAGATTCCGATCTTTGCACCAGCTGTTCGGGGACAACTAAGCACGGCGAGAAAGACCAGGCAAACGATAACGTACCCTGGTTCTTGATACGGTCTCCGAAGTCATGCGGTGAAGCTATTCTCGCGGTCAAGCTGGATACTACCGGAGTCTGGGCATTGACGCCGCAGGGCATGGAACTTGGACGAGAAGATTCCTTTGAGAAGAAGGGGGGTACGTACTTGACCATGTCGACTCACCCCGCCTGCCCGGTTTCCCGCTTCGCTATGCGCATCTTCGAGTATGGTGCTACTCGGATAATCGAATGTGAATATTGACAGGGGGCATCCACCCACAGCCAGGGATTCTGGACTTCTCGGGGGCACCTCGTCGCCCGCGGTCAGCCCCCCCCGGTCACGTCCCAGCTCATGGTCTTTGATCTTCCTCTAGGTATGCCCCTGTTATTCTCACAAAGCACATCATCAATCTATCATAAGGGCACCTGCAGTGGATCTTCGGTCTGTCTGGCTGGAGGCTGGCACGCTGGCCTGACTGGGTACGTTATTGCCCAGCTTCTGCAGCTCCAAGTCTGCAAGGGCCCAATATGTCTGGTCTCACTCAGCCCATCTCATACTCAATGGGGAGAAAAATTTTCCTTTTCACCGTTAGCCTGCCAACGCACACCTTGTCTACCAGTTACCGTCCGGCTGTTGGACGGCTGGCCTCGTACACGAGCAATATCTGCCGATCCCAGCCTTTAGTCGGGCACAACGGGGCCGTGATCGGGTGAAAGCTCATATGGTTCATCTCTTCAACCCCGCGAGATTCCCGTACCTGACCCGGCTCTCACGGCTCTGCAATTCGTATGCCACCTGTCGACAGCCTATGCATCAATGTCTGGCATGTAGTCATGCTGGGGTCACGTACGAATAGTTGGGTCTGAATTCGTGAAGCCATGGATTCAACCATCTGAGAGACGCAATGTCATGCTGAATATTGGAGTCTTAGCCCATGATCCAAACGGGGCGCCGCCTCGTATCGAGAGGGTTGGAAGTGCCAGCCTACATTTGCAAGTGCCGTTTCTCCCGTCTGACTCCATCCATCTTTGACTCGAAAAAGGCCATTATATGCGCTTGGCCAGCGCCATTGATCCAGCTGCCAAGTCACACGCTCTTAGCCAGCCTACTCTTGCCTTCTCTGTCAATACAACCTGAAGGGCGTCCTTGGCAGGTCTGTAGGAGCAATATCCATCTTCGTAGTGTAAACCCGAAGACCAGTCATTATCGTCGAGCTTCTCTCGTAAATACCGCCCTTCGCCTTCTTTGAATCATTCCGGAACCTATTCTCCATCTTGCCCGCAGCGTCGATCGGTCGGAATCATACCCTCTTTGCCTTGCAGACTGCCTCACATTCTCTAGCCATGCATGCGCTTCTGCCTATTCTCCTCTCAGGGGCGGCTATGGCCGCCACTATAAACGCTCCCCTGAGGAAGCGCGCCGAGTGCGGGCCCGGAATCGGGTCCTGCGATCCGGGACAGTGTTGCTCAGAAGCCGGCTGGTGTGGAACGACGGCAGATTATTGCGGCGGCTCGCAATGCCAGCTTGAATACAGCGACTCTTGCGATACCTTGTAAGTCAACGGCCATCGGAGTCCTCGTTATGCCGCACATTGTTCACTAAGCCTCGACAGTTTTCCGCCACCAGGTGCTAGCACGGAGAGTATCGCGCGGCCCCTCGTGGGCTCCGTGCCTTATGGTGTGTTCATCTGCCTATGCATCGTGAGACGGACCTAACTTGCATATCCGTCTAGGCTCAATTATCACCACTTGTGCTAACCCAGGAACCTTGGCATTGACCTATGATGATGGCCCTTACATCTACACCTCCAACCTACTCGACATCCTCGAGGCCCAGAACGTCACCGCCACCTTCTTTGTCGCTGGCAACAACATTGGCAAGAACCGCATGGACAACCCCGATACCCCTTGGCCGGCCGTAATGCAAAGAATGTATGCCGCCGGTCACCACATTGCAAGCCATACCTGGACCCACCGCAACTTGAACGAGGTCAATAGCACCATCCAAAGAACCGAAATCATCTACAATGAGATGGCATTCCGAAACCTGTTCGGCTGGATTCCCACTTACATGCGCCCGCCGTTCCTTGAATGCGACGCCGGGTCAGGATGCCAGAACCTGCTCAAGACGCTCGGTTACCACATCATCAACGTCAACATCGACACCAAAGACTACATGTATGATTCGCCTGAAGAGATCCAGACCGCCAAGGACCGCTTCTCCAATGGTGTCTCAACAAACGCGGCAGCAAACAAGTACATCGAGCTGTCCCATGATGTCCACTACCAGACCGTGGTCAACTTGACCCAGTTCATGATTGACACTGCCAAGGCCCGTGGTTATCGCCTTGTGACCGTAGGAGAGTGCCTCAATGATCCCAGAGAAAATTGGTACCGGTCTGCGGGTGGCGCTATTAGCTCCGGCGTCGCAGTTGGCACGACCAGAACGACAACGACAACCTCGGTGCCCACTTCCGTGGCCACGACGCCTGTATCGACGCCGCAGACCAGAGCCACGTCTAGCACAGCATCTACTAGCATAGCAACTCGCACATCATCGTCAAGTGCCCCTGCCTCGACAAACGTATCACCGGACCAGACCTGCGGTGGCACCAGTGGTTACACGTGCCTCAACTCGGCGTTTGGCAACTGCTGCTCCTACTATGGATTCTGGTAAGTCTCTGGACGCCTTGGACGCCATGAATGACACGGCTGACAAGCTCCCCTTAACACAGCGGCTCAAGCCTTACATATTGCGGAACGGGCTGCCAATCAGGCTTTGGATCTTGCTCCCCCCAGTCTTCGGCTGTGGCCGAATCCTCCAATGGCCTCTGCGGGACCCAATGGAATGCCTCTTGCAAGAACTACGGCACGAAGACGTGCTGTTCTCAATATGGTTACTGGTATGTTTTTACACTTCTTCTTTCCGTTGGAGGTTGCCTTCGGGCCTGGTCCATCCGCAACAATTATTCGCAATAAGTCGACATGCTGATGAGAATATTACAGTGGCAATTCTGCGACGCACTGCGGAACAGGTTGCCAGTCGCTTTTCGGAACATGCAATTGATCGGGCTGTGTTGTTTAGTGCAGCATATATTGCCAGCCTGCATTCAACCTTGAGGCTGGCCACCATACTCGCACAGCATGGTCGATCCTCGGGGACCTCCCCCTCCAGCCCGGGGGAGTCCCCGTACAGATCATTTTTCTGCAATATATCGCGCAGAAGATGACAGCGAACATGAGGGGCAAACTTTGCAAACCTTGATTCACATATTTTTGTTTTTTTCGGTCGGTCGGGCTATGGAACCGGTAGAGTCGACCATCGCGCAGTCTATCGAGAGACGCCAAGACTGTCGGCGCGGACGCACTACTACCTGGCTACCAGCTACCACCTACCTTTACGATCTCTACGGCCGAGAAGCCGGGATACAGCTGGGGATGTTGAATCATATACATTGCAGCAGAAGCGTTGGAATACAGTTAGAACGCATTGGCATGTGGACGCAGAGAGGGCTTGGAAGTTGGGGGAGGCAAATAGTTTAATGATAACACCTAATCGAGCAGGCGAGAGGGCATGTCTCGACCTACATCGTGCATTTGCGACATCTCAACGGCCAGTGTCGTGCTTTGTTTTTTGCAATTTGAATTGTTTCTTCGGATGATGCATGTCTTGAAGAGCTACTACAACGGTTTTCTTTGTGTTCACCTTCCATATACGAGAAGCCTCCGAACGAGACACCATGTCATGTGTAGCATCAAAGAAACGCACGCAATTATCGTGGTCAAGTCAGCTGAAACTACCAGGCATGGCGACACTTCACTTGGACATATGACAGAAGGAACGGGAAAACATGTCCCGAATACCGGAGAAAAGGCCATTCATAACCTTCAAAGAAAAAGTCTGCTGCACTACGACGTATGACGAGCTTGGCCGAGCCCTCGGGCGGTGGGTTCGGGCATACCATGCGGTGGGACCGGCTCTTCAAGGGTACGGTCAACTAGAGAAATGAACTGAGAAGCTGATTAGATGTCAGTCAAACCCCCCTAGCTCACCCGCGCGGCACCCGTCTCCGAGCTGCCAAGGGGAGCAATAACTACCAAGACTTTACCCGAGCTTACGTGGGGAGACGAGATGAAGGCGAAAAAGACGCAGGTAAGAAAATAACTTGAACTTAACTGTTCTAGGTGCCATGAAGCCTAGCCCGTTTGTAGACGAGATGATTGCTCGAAGAGGACTGGAAGACTTGGTGTGGGATGTAAGCTGCGAGGGTAGGGAAAGCCATTGACAGCTTGCCGGCTTAAATCTTTACCCGTCTATGATTGAGTTGCTGAATCGAAGCAGTTTGGAAGCATCTACTCAATGACTGATGCGTGTGTCTTCCAAGACTCACCAGCCACATACGTGGAAAACGTAGTGAGGCCTAGCCATCATTCCGACGCGTGCTTCATCGCCCAGCCTGACGGGTCGACAAGTCCAAGCGAGTCCTTCATCTCAGCTCCGCCGCAATGTACTTATTTGGTGTTCGGGTCACCTAGAAAACAGCGTGATCCGCGCGAATCTGTCATTCGATGTTTGGACGAAGTGGGCCTAAGATGATGATGCGCGGCCGGAGCTAAACAGGCCTCGAAGGAGACGACGAGGGGCGGCCGGGGGCGAAAGACTGAGAGGGGGAAGACGGTACCGTAGCATTTCGTGGGGGAAATCGATAGTGCCCTCCTGCAGCAGGTGTTCACCCAGTGATATCCAAGGTCGGGCATTACTGAGGCAAACTTTTGATTCTATTCGTAGAGAAGCCAAGGAGAAGAGCATGGCCGCCAGGTCCCGTATGGGTGATGTATGGGTGCATACACGAAAGCCATTTGTGCCATTTGTGTTGCCTCGTGTCATTCTCAGGGCTTAGTTCTGGTGTGATGATCATGCCTATCCTTTGCGATGTCATTCGTGCTCATTGATCACTACCTGGTAGGTGTGTATGTGTGTATACATATGTGTATGTGTGTGTGTGTGTGTTGCGCCTGTTCTCTTCGTCCTGCCCTGCCGACCTCCCTCCCTCCCTAGCGCTGTTTCTCACCTTATTTTACATCAGAAACTAACTTCCCCATATTTCTCCCGCACATTTCTCCCCTGGTCAGATTTTAGCAATTTTACCCTAGTTCCCCGAGGTGCCAAGAGCGCGTAACCTTGGAAAACAAGGAAGCAGCTACTGCAGGTCCTGGGATGCCGCGTGCTTAGCGCCGTGCTCAACTCTCACCGGGGGGGCCTGGAGTGGGGCCGCTTCCGCCGCTGATGGATCCACTCAGACCTGCCGGGGTGCCGACCACGCAATATCGGGGTGGATGGTTAGATGCATATTTTAGAATATTCTATCCACCAGTGATTACTCCGGTTAATGGAGGGGGGGTGTGCATCTTTCCCACCTTCCCGTCCCCCCGTTTCCACCGCCGTCAATCTCAACCTCTCGCAACCTTCTCGACAACGACAACCACACACGGCCACACACACCCCTCCGCCTCCCCGTCTCCCTTGGGTTCTTCCCCTCACCCACCACCTGAATAGAAATCCTCATCGTAACGACATGCAAGCCGCTTCCGCATCGCTAGACGCCCCGCTTTCCATCTCCCACACTCTCACGATCCGCCTCAACCCCACCGTCCAGTCACACCCGGGGGGCTGATGAGCTGGGGCTGGGAATCACGTACCGGCCATTCGCAACCTCAACCACGGACCATGGCGCATCCACACGATGGTGCGATGTTGCATCAACGCCACGCTTTCTTCTTGCGCCGCTGGCTCGCCGCCAGATTTGCCATAGTGCCTGGCCACCACTACACGCACACGCACGTACGCACGCACGCACCACGCAAATCCCATGAGATTTTGGGGCCTCTTCGTACCGTCACACCTATGCCCAGACGGCTGGCAGCAGAGTTCTCGAAAGCGAGTGTCCTGATTCTATTACATAGGGTCTTGAACAAAGCAAAGAAGCAAGCGTTCTCAGCTGGTCTTTCCCAAAACAGATACGATGATGGACAGAAAGGGCATGAACGAAAAGAAGGGTCCTCTTGGCCGTGTTTGACTCTCGTCTGCTTCGACCTCGATTTTGTTTTTTCCTCTGGGCTGGGCCGGTTGTGCCCGTGCGACTCTCAGACAAACCGTTAATGACCCAGATATTGCAGATGGCAGTCAGGCAGGCTTGAAGGTTGAGCCAAGGTTGTCGAGCTGAGTCAAACACCAGCCATTCGTCCCGTCTTTCCAGTCATCCGAAGTTCCTGACAGACGTAGGGAACCACAGGCGCAGCATTGGCTCGATCCCACGGACATTAGGCTGCTTTGCTCTTCTGCGTCCAATGGGTGCATGGCCACTTTTTCCACTAGGAGTTGTCGGTCAGCGTCCGCGTATGGAGGAAATGAGACTTTTGCCCACGCCCTCACGCAAACTCACGATTTGTGTGCCTGACTGAAGGCGGTAGCCCTGTTCGGCGTCCTTCACTGGGTGCCCAGTATTCAAGCTTACTTGTGTGTGGAGGCACCCATATGCAAGGACAGGCACTGTGCAACTCTTCTGCCCACTCGTGCAGCCCGCGAATCCATAAACACGGGCTTGGCACGCCGGGGTTGATCTGACTTGATTCGGTTTACAGCTCACTGCTGCAGCAACCATGAGATGTTGACCTGGCCTTCTCGCCTCTTCAAATCCTTCCTTACAGCTCGTCTCTGCAAAGGGAAAGAGTGCGATAGGTAGAAGGATGTCGTCGGAATGGAGACGATGCTGGCCCCCAGCAAGCCGAGCAAAGTCCAGCTCAACCCAGCCAGCGTTCTGCATCTGCGGCTCTTCTCTTCTGCTTCCCTCCCCTCCTTTCGCCGCTCCGTGCTAGTGGTTACTCGGAGCGAGGATCAGCCGCGAACACTACCGAAAGAGATTCGTTTGGTTCGGTCTCTATGGTCCCCTCTTTCAACCCGAGCCCAAAATATCTCTCGCAGCTGCACGTTGCAACTCGCACTCTCAAGCAGCGGTGTCCTGAAGTTGAAACTGACGTGTATATTGGACAGGGGTCAACGGAGCATCAGCGCGCTAAGTTGAGGACCGATCACCACCATCGACCATCAACCCCGGTCAACGTCGCCGTTGCCCATGTCTTGCTTAGCGAGCGGCTCCCGCCTTGTGGTGTAGCACTGACCATGCCTACTTTGCTGCGCCATCTCTGAGCGGCTCTCTCCTTTCGTGTGTGCTTGCGGGCTGTATTTCTTTTTGTTCCGAAGGTGGATGTTGGTGTTTTCTGCCATTTCCACGCCATGCCACATGTTGTCGTTGAACGCCACAGCTTTCCTCGGACGAAGCCGATGCCATTTCGGGTGTTGGGATTCTCTGCTTGGGCGAATTGGTTCACACAACATCACTTGATGCATATCGTTGGCCTTCTGATTTGTGCCCCAATCCGTATTCTGTCGATCATGGCGTTCTCGGATTCAGGCATACCTGCTGAACATTAAGAAATGAGCGGCAATATCCAGCAGCACGCAGTCACAGAGGAGCTGGAAAGCCCTGTGTCAAGTGGCCGGCGTCAACTCGGGGCGTGTAAACGACCGTCGACCAGGCATACCGCTGTCTGTTCGTTCACGGTCCGTCCACCCTGCAGCCGCCGACGTGTGCTGCTGAACCTTTTCGAGAACATGGGCATGGTTGTCTCATCTCCACCACCAACCACACACACGTTTGGCAGCAACGGAACTGGCTTGCTCCTCTTGCTGCCTTGTTTCCCTTGCAACATTTCCCTTCGTGATGGCACCAAAATGGCGTTTGATGTACCCCCGGTGGCCGGTCGAGTGGGCAATCTTCGAACTTGGTCCGAGTACAGTATTCTTTGCTTGCTCAGCTGACGCTAGAAGTCATATTGCTGTCGCCATGCCAGCTGGATGTATGTGTGAATGTCGTTCGGCCAAGCCCAGGAAACTGCAACCAGTCAATAGTCCGTATTTGCGAGACATGATCGCACGTCGTTCCCGCCAGAAAGCAAGTCCAGTCAGTTGACGGACAGCATGGCGGTCCATGCCTCACCCCGGCCGAGCTGCCGCCACTCTATCCGAGCCTGAGAGAGACCTTTGATTCCAACCCAGACAGCTGGTCGGATCAACCGCCTCGTGAGGCTAGCCCCGAATGTCGAGTCCAGGTCCGTCGTGCTGATGTTACCCTCTTTTACCCCATGCCGGCCCTCTTTTTTCCCTTTTGCCGTCTTCTCTCGCAGCAATAAAGATTCATCCTCCACTTCTCACTTTTCACTCTCTTTCCTTCCCATCGGTAGGAAACTTACTCTGTTGCCTCCGGCAGTCATCACATTCGTTTTGTTGTTGGCCCGACTCCCTCCAGGATCTTGATTAGATCCTTGACCTCCACTCTTAAACATCCAGCCTCTCGCTCCTCATTGTGTGCGCTTGATACTCCTTCTCTTGTTGTTGTCGAGATCTTTGGTTGTAATCTTTCAACCCTCACTTCCAATTCACAATCTCAAGCCAGTAACCATGGCTCACCGTCCCGCACCGCCCCCTCCTCCCATGGCGGAGAGCAGCCGCCCTCCCCTGTCTCCTCTCTCAGGAGCTACAACACCGGCTCGTAGCCAGCGAAGTCTTTCCATCCCGAGGCCACTTGGATCTCGAATCCAGTCACAAGGCTCTGTAAGTCGAGATATGTCTCTGTTCTGAAAAGGGTTTCATGGTGCTGACTAGATAGTCTGTCGTTGGCTTCACCACAGAAGACCTCCCCTTCGGCGTCCGCACACCCGGTTCCTTCGGTCATCGCTCATGGCAGTCTCGCGGCGGCGAGTCCGCTGCCTCCTTCGTATCCTCCGTACAGACTGAAGAGGCAAAGCTGAGATGGGACTCGGACTCGGAGCTGAAGCTTGTGTCCAAGTCCCTCTTGCGGTTCCAGAAATGGTGCTTGCTCATCGGTCTGCTCTGCATCAATGCCGCGCTCATCTACGTGTCTTTCACGTACCATGTCGCCCATTATTTCTTCATGGTGCTTCTCAGCTCCAACACCGTCCTCCAGTTCATCATGATCGTCTTCATCCTCGGCCACTTCATCTTCAAGGGCATTTTCTTCTGCTTCCGCCGCAAAGAGAAGGTGCCAGAGACCCCCGAAAGAATGGTCATGCTTCTGCCCTGCTACAACGAGACGTTCCAGGAGCTTACTCGATCTCTTGACTCCTTGGTTGCGCAGAAGAACATTGACGAGCACCCACGCATGATCTTCATCGTTGTCGATGGCAACGTCAAGGGCGCTGGTATGGAGAAGACCACGCAGGAGTACCTCCTCGAGGATATCCTTGAGCCCGGCCCAACGCGCTTCTTCGAGAACGGCTACCGCGCCCGAGACGGTCTTTTCATGCCGACCAAAATCCAGACCGGCTACTACAAGGGCATCCCGTACGTCTTCGTCGGAAAGCGTTACAACCAGGGCAAGCGTGACAGCTTGTGCTTCGCTCGTTCATTCTTGTACCATTTCCACAAGCGCTCCACCAACATCATGACCATGTTCAGCAACGAACTATTTGAGCACCTCGGCAACGCCTTTGTCTCTCAAGGCCTCGAGAATGTCGAATACCTTGTTGGTATGGATGCCGACACTGTGTTTGACGAAATGTGTATCTGGGAGATGTTGAGGGAGATCCGTAAGAACCCCAAGCTCGTCGGCGTCTGCGGCCACGTCTGTGTCGACTACGATGGCAAGAACTGGGGTCTCTGGTCATTGTACCAGTCGGTTGAGTACTCCCAGACACAAGGTCTCCGTCGCATGTTCCAATCCCGCATCACCGGCAAGGTCAACTGCCTTCCCGGTTGCTGTCAGCTGATCAAGATTGACGAAGCCACTTTCGGCGACGAGGTCCTCCGCCAGCGATTCGGATACTGCCCCAAGCCCAACGATCTCATGACGCAGCACATAATGGGCAACTACTCCGAGGACTCAATCCACGCCAGCATCATCTTCTCGCTCTTCCCTCATCGTCAAACTGCCCAGGCCCTGCGCGCCAAGGCTTTCACCATTGTGCCGCAAGACTGGAAGGTCTTCCTGTCCCAGCGCAAGCGTTGGGCTCTCGGTTCAATCTCCAACGAGTTTGTCATGATCTTCCGCCCTGGTATCATCCCTATCGAGCGTCTTCAGTCCATCATTGCCGTCATGACCTGGTTCATCACTCCCTTCATCATGGCTGCCGTCATTGCTTTAATCATCATTCTCTGCCGTCGCGGTGATGAGTTGGTGAGAGATCCGGTCTTCATGTCGCTGTTCGCCCTGCTCTTGTTCCGATACGTAAGTTTCCCCATCAGTTCTTTCGCTTACCTTATCCGAAGGACACCCTTCAATTTTGAGACATATTCTGACTGAGTGGTTTCGCAGATTTACTCCTTCTGCATCGGTTTCTGGCTACCGAGAAACTGGCTCGAGCGCATGCAGTACTTCGTCGGCTACTTCTTCCATCTGTGCACGTCGCCTTTCCTCAACATGATCATTTTAGGATACTCCCTCGTGTACTCGGATGACTTCAAATGGGGCAAGACCCGCGAGGTCATCAAGGGAGGCGACGACGAGAAGATGGACGCTGAGGGCGGTCGCGGCACTCTTTAAGAGCCTTGCCTCACTCACCCAGGTTGTTGGATGCGCGTTGGCACTAAGGTTGTCACTATTGCCTGGCGTCGCGGCATCCCGCACACCAAGACCGAATCGGGCGTTTCTCAGCTGACTACTTGTGCTTTTTTCTTCTCTTTCACACAATTTTCTTACTGTTGAATCATTCATGTGGCGTTTTAATCTTGCTTGAGGCTGAAAAATATGGGAACATTAGACTCGTCCAAGTCAGACGAATGGGAAAGCGTGAGAACATGGGGACATGATTGGAAGGAAACCGGAGAAAAAAGTTGATATCGCATATCATATCTACATAGCATCTCGCTCTTTTGGGGAAAGAAGGACACACGATTGAGGCGGGCTGAAGGTTGGGGGAAGCGAGCGAATTGGTTCACTTCATCTTTGCACACATGCACAGCACACACACGGTACCGCCACCATCATCATCACATACCTCGAAAAGAGCTGGAAAGTTCGTACATACTAGGGACCCTATTGTACAGATGGCACGGGTGGAAGAAGAGAGGGGATGATGATTATGAGGGGCTGAGCTCTGGCCGGACCTTGATCGTTTCGATTCTTCACAACTCGCTTCGCTATACTTTTCACCGCCGGGGAGGTTTCCTGGGCGACCATTGTGTTTGGTCAAGTTTTTATTTCTTTATTCTTAATGTAATGTTTAGGTCTGGTGGCTACATGAAATGGATTATGAAGCATAGATACCTTTCCCATGAGTATCCAGAATAACAATTGAATATCTGCAATATGGCTTGACTCTTTGCTCATCGCGTGCATCTCCACTCATCGACACTTGAGTGAGTTCAATAGTGTATCTCTCCGATGATGAGCTAAACCGAACTTTGGCCAGCGCAGACCCATGTGGCTTGCCTTGTGTCAAGAGGCAGATGGCAAAATTCTGGTCAACAATGCGCGCTAAGGGATCTAGGCTAGAATCACGTCAACTACAGCGAATTGAGTTTAAGATTGACCGCAGTGGGTAATGTGGCGTTGATGTCTGCTAGACGGCGTCAAGAGTGTAGGTAATTGAGGTGACCTATGAGAGAATCAACATTTGCCGTCGCGAATGAGCGTTTAGTGTCCGCAAACATTCACTGCCGTTGAACAATTTCAAACATTCTCAACGATGGAACCACCTCCATAAGACGAACTACTTGAGCTCTGAAAGCCACTATAGTTCATCTCATGAGTTCCGGGGTGAGACATCAACATCAGACGGGGATGACCCCCTCCATCCTCCGTCTTTCCGTCGCTCTGCCCTACCACAATTCTGTCTAGACCGTGCTCCTCAGGCCCAACCCCGGGGCTTGCGATGTCCGTATTGTTAGCACCAAACCCCGTGTGCCCGGGCCGCTGTGGGGGCCTCTTGGAGTAGTGCTTGCGCCGCCCAAGGTCGAGTTAAGTACGGGACCTAGCAGCAACTAGTGTTTTGGCCTGGTATCGAGGTAGCCATAAACATCCCCGGCACACATGCTCCTAGGCAGCCAAGGGGGGGCGTGGGCATTTGTGTTCCGATGTAAGGTAGTAGCAGATCATAGAAGATCGTTAGGGCTTCGTTCCCACGATTCTAGCTTGTTAGAAGCGCCGGCCCTAGAATTCTGGGACTATGCCCGAGCGGTACTCCGCCATCCGAGCCCGACATCAATCAAGAGTGACTCGTGTCCGGAAGGTTGCCGGAGGCGGTGTTCGTCCGCCTCTCAGACAGTCTCTCTATTGTCGCCTCTGAGTCAGCAACGCTTTTCTTTCGCGGGGAGCGATCGTTGATTTGGGTCGAGACATGGAACGACAACGGCGTTGTCTTAGATAATCGCTCATCTAAACCTTGCCCTTTCATCACACCGATCACAGTGGACCTAGGTAAGCTAGGTTGCGTGGTTGCTAGGCATACCTAGACACAAGTTGACAAGGCCATGGGCAGTCCACCTGGGGAAGTGACCCGGACCACAACCTATCTCTCTCACAATACCCGTAGAATGACCCGAAATGTCGATCTTACTCCCCTCATTATTATTGTCCACAGAAGACCCCATTAAAGAGGGTGCAACCTGGGCTCAGGCCATTTGGGTGAAGCCTGGAACGAAGTGGCCGGGTAAACATCATACGCACGTAGGCCAACCAACCTTCCTCGTGCCCGGACCCCACCAACTGACATCAATCCTTGGGAAGATTTTCAAGATTTTCCACTCAACCGCAGATATTAATTTGCGTATTATCCCGAGGGTTTTCGTCAAATTCTTACAAAGAGTCGAGCTTACTTCATTTGTAGAGGACAGCGAGCTTCTGGCAATGACTTGTTCTGCGGAAAAGCCTGAGACTCACCCGTTTTACCCCTCATCTCATTTGAATCGCGTCGTATTCCAACCACCAGACGCCCGATGACCGGTAGGATGTCTTGGTTGTTCCTGGCAAGGCATAGGGATGTCTTGGACAAAGTAGTTGGCGTATCACAACTGTCAAGGCCCGAAATGGCTTCAAAAATACGGGCTAGACAGAGCAGAGGGGAAGGCATGGGACAACCCTTGAATACTTGCCACTTGAACAGGTCAACCTCTTTCCATGCCACCGTCGTCAGTGGCATCGCATCCACCTCAGCTTCTTGGTATCAGCCTCAAGGTCGAATCCGAAGACTGCCGGGTGAGCGGCAGTAGGTAATAGCTGGGAACAACCGGACTTTGCAAGGTGACACAAACCTTTTCCCCTCCTTCACGTAAGCATGTGCGATCCTGGTACCTTTTTGTTTTACCAAATTTTGTGCTAGTACAACCCGATGCGGTGAGTTGCGAGCCAGAGCTGCACGAAGCTTCAGCTGTGCCGTGATGCAGCATTGCGTCGTGCGTGGTGTGTGTGCAGAATTGGGCGAAGCGAGGAATCCTTCTGAGAGAGTTGGGAGAAAGTGGAGGGGGGAACATCCTACCCAACACCCAATCCAACGGGCAGGTTCCGAGCCCAGAAGCCAGGCTGATTATTATCCGTTGCTAACGGTAACATGATGGGATTTGTGAATCGTGGAAAACTTGACAAAATGTCAGGCCTTTCCCTTTCCCTTCTTGAGACCGTGGGACCTTTGCTGTGCCCGATGGTGACGGGGAAGACGGAGGCTGGAGAAGTGGGAAAAGAGTTGGTGAAACAGGAACATGGTTGGTTGTCTCTAAAGTCTGGGCAAACCCGTGTCTGCACGAAACTGGAGCAACCAACTGCCTAAAGAGCGCCTCAATGACGGCCGGCGTTGCTGTCAACCCGGCATCGGATCCTCTACCGACATGAAGGGCACTGAGTTGGGAAGTTTGGGAAGCATCATGGCTAGGGTGTCGTGGGTGTTTGCCAGTCTTTGTTTACCTGCCACCGTAAGAGTCACATCAGAGCTAGATCAGACCTGATACGCACAGGAGGCAATGGTCACGACCAAGGCCACGCTTATGGTGATGGTGGACGGACGGCCAAGCAAAGCCAAGAGAAGACAAGAAAGCTTCAAGAACGGGAAGAGGGTGTCAAGAGCTCAAACCAGAATGCTTGCCTCACCAGACCCCTGGCTGCTGTCATCGCCCGTCGCCCGGCAGAGATGCTCTCAAAGCACCATAGCTGCCAGCCCCAGTACCGAGGGTCACTTTGGTTCCGAAGGTCAGGGCTGCCGGGCGTCCTGAAGAGGAGGGAAATGTCACCGCAGGCTCACAACTTGGACTCACAAGTTGCAACTTACACTACAGCGGACAATGACAGCCCTTTCCGAGGGTAGCCAGACGCACACCGAAGTCTTGCCAAGCCAATAATACGGCAGGCCAGGGGCGCCTGTGGAACGTGGCAGACGCTGAGAGCACGTTGCTTTGACTTCTGCTTACCTTTCTTTGCACATCTTGGTAGACCTTGGCTCACCGCGGGGTAATCTGCATCTAGCGAGGCTCAACATCATAAAGGGGTATTGGGGTGTTCCACTCGATTATTGCATGAGGCCCCCTGTGAATATTCACTTTCTCTTAATGATGAAATGAACGCCCCCCTCGGTCTTGTTCCACTTTTCCTCTTTCTGCCCCGCCTTCCACCCCCGGTTCACTGCACTCTCACACTCATCCACTCATTCTCTCCCGCATCTCTCATCCACCTCTCATCCACTTTTATCTTCTCATCCGCTCATCCCCTTTCTCCCCCCTCGCGTCGCGCGTATGGCTTCTCCTCACCCCTCTGAAGTCTGTCCTCTGTTGCTGACTTGTTCCTCATTACCTCTCAAGTAAGGTACTAACCAGCTGCAGAAATGTGACTGCATCTCATCATCCACAGTTCATCCTGCCCATCTCACCTACATGAGAACATGCGGCAGACTTCGTGACGGAGCCTTCTCTAGTAAACAGCCATGAACTAACGAATTCACGCGTCAGTTGCACAGGCAATAAGACGATGGACCCAACGAAGGATTCAGCAAATGGAGAAATCATCATGCCATTGTCTATCGCAACGTTGGTTACTCGGCCGATCTGCAAGGCAAGGCTGGGCAAGCGAAGGCACGTTGCAGTGTTCGTAAGAGCGAGGATGGAGTCTTTACATCTCGTTTTCTCATAGTGTCCTATCCTTTATTTGCTTTTCGCTCCCCAACGGTTCGTACATGCTGTTCAGTACCCCACAATAGCTGACCTTGACCGGCCTCGGCGTTCATACCAGCTGACCTCCGGCATCGTCTTGTACCTCGAACAACTCTTCTTTGTACACCACTTCGCCAGTCAGGCACGCAATAGCACCATGTATCATTCCAATATTGTCAGCGCCGGGCTCTCTCAACGCTCCATACAGCCTCATGAACCCGAGATGCCAAGTCGTTAGAACATACACCAGGTTGCCAGCGTGGTCGAAAAAAGAAGGCGAGGACAGCCAAGTGGCGCTCTGGTAGACCTTCAATGTCAAAGATGAATAGCAAAGCACCTCGCCGCCGTCGGGTTGAATGCCCATGGCTCGGGATTCTGATTCAGCCATCTGCACTTGAACCGTCTCCATATGTGCTCTCGGCGCAGCAACATCGTTGCTTTTCCCTCACGAATAGACCTCTCCCAGCTCGTATTAGTCGGTACAAGCAAGCAGGTGACTAAAATAGCCCCGTGTGCCGGTAGAGAGTGCCATGAACCAAGAAGTGGCTCGCTGCAAGGCACCCTTGCGCCTAGTTAGCTATCCCACACGCGCCTGTCTGGACAATACCAGCACCACGCGCGAATTATCAGCCGGCCAGTATGTCTCTGAGCTGTCGACTGCCCGGTCTGATCTGCCCTGTTTAATTTGCTCTCCTTGAGCTGGGCGGCCATCTACTGGCCCAGCTTGCAGCAGCCGATCACTCACACGCCAGGCCAAGGTTGCATTTTCAGCCCATAGTCAGGCTGCTTATTGCTTAGTCTACTTACCCGAAGACACATCTGCTTCCGTGTTATATAATAATGGCCGGCCCCGAGCCGTCTAGTCCGCTTTGCTATTCTTCCGGACCACGGTGTAATTTAGTTGTCGAGTGCAGTGCTGCATCGTGTACATCGTCCCAATTTGGCCCGGCTTCTTCTTTATTGAACTCTGCCCTGCCGATTCCATTCGCTAAGCGCTACTTTCTTTTCGCCTTAACCTTCGAGGAAGCCCATTCGTTACCACACAACTTCTCTGGCTGTGTCGACTGGCATTTTGCCCCTCAATCAGTATGCATTTCACCGCTCTCGCTTTTGCCGCCAGCATAGGCTTGGCTGCGGCCCACGGGGCCCATAGTGGCGATGAATTACCCGTCCCAAACATCATGGCTGGGAGACGGGCTTTGCAAGATTTCACTGCAGCTCGCCGGACAGTTGAGCGCCGCGCTGCCCGTGTTGGGCCATTACCCGAAGCCTCAGAGTTGAGTAAACGCCAGTCTTCTGACGGCCGCTGCGGTCCTGATTACAACAACCAAGTCTGCGACGAGAGCGACTGCTGTTCTAGTGCTGGGTAAGTTGTTATGTGCGTACGGCAACTGAGTCTCCGAGAGGTCTAACCATACGATAGATGGTGCGGTCAGGGCTACCTTTACTGCTCGGCTCCCTCCTGCATGATCGAGTATGGTCCGTCGTGCGATGCCAATATCCGCCCCGATGGACCAGACACGACGAATGTTCCCCGTACTAGGCTTGGCTCTGTCCCTTATGGCCAGGCCATCTACCACTGCGAGCACTATGGTGACATCGCTTTAACTTTCGACGATGGTCCTTACATCTATACCGAGGATCTGCTGAACAAGCTGAAGGTATGTCTATGTCTTCAACACGTGACCAACAATGAGCTGTGCTGACCTGCATGCAGGCATACAATGCCAAGGCAACCTTCTTCATTACCGGTAACAACCTGGGCAAGGGCAAGATAAACGACCCAACCACCAACTGGCCTGCTCTTATCCGGGTTTGTCTACCTCTATCCTGCAGCCTTGAGCAATGACTGACCTCCCACAGCGCATGATTGCCGAGGGCCACCAGATTGCCAGCCACACCTGGTCTCATCAGAGGCTCACCACCATCAGCGCCGCAAAGTTCCGTAACCAGATGGTCTACAATGAGATCGCCTTTGCCGACCTGCTGGGTTACTTCCCTACTTACATGAGGTATGCTCACTGAGACCATGTCGAAGTCTGATTGTCTTTGTCTAACACACCCCAGACCCCCTTATTCAGCCTGTGATGCTACATGCGAGGGCTATCTCAATGACTTGGGTTACCACATCACCTACTTCAACCTTGATACTGAGGGCTATCTTCATGACAGCGCCGACCTCATCCAAGACTCCAAAGATATTTGGGATGACAACGTCGAGGGCAAGGACGTCGCCACCACCAAGTGGCTCCAAATTGAGCACGACCCCGTCTACCAGAGTGTCTATAACCTGACAGACCACATGCTCGAATCCCTTTTCCGCAACGGATTCAAGTCTGTCACCGTCGGTGAATGCCTCGACGATCCCAAGGAGAACTGGTACCGCTCCGTTGGTGATGCCCCGCCGTCCAGTGGCACCACTACTCGTGTAGCCACAGGAACAGGAACTGCCACGTCCTCAAGCGCTACCGCCCCAACCGGCACTCTCCCTGCTTCCACAGACGGCCGCTGCGGAGCCAACTTCGGGAGCACGACGTGCTTCACCGAGCCCGGTGCAACCTGCTGCTCATCCGCCGGCTGGTGTGGAAACACGGCTGACCATTGCGGCGCCGCATGCCAGCCTCTCTACGGAAACTGCCAGACCTCCGGGGCATCGAGTCCCCCTGCCCCCGTCAGTTCCGCGTCGTCATCTGCAAACGTTCCCGTCCCCACGCCGTCCGGCACTAGCTCCGCACCTGCGTCCACCGGTACGGCGGCGTCTCCTCCACTGAGCACCAACGGGCGCTGCGGTACCACGCAGGGCGGCACCACTTGCATCAGCGAACCCGGCGCGACGTGCTGTTCTCAGTATGGGTGGTGCGGTGCCACGACGGACCACTGCGGTAATGGTTGTCAGGCTGGGTTCGGTACTTGCGGCACTTCGAACTGATGTTGGTTCAGTTTGCGTGCATGCCCCCTTATTTTTCTCTGCAATTTGGAACTTTAAACTTCTTGAGTCATCTCTGGTTAAGACCCAGAGAACGAATCTTTAGTGTGTAATCTCATAATGGGGGCGATGAGCTACCCGCGGAATTCCTCATGTCGTTACTGGCGTTCGGGCCTAGGTGGAAACGAAAAAGGTATCATGGGTGCTTGATGATATAAACGTAATGGGCAGATAGTATCCATAATCTTTTGAAAATTAACTGGAAGAAATCTACATTCAATTTCTGACTCAAAAGCCCTGCAGGTAGCACTGACTTGTGTGTTAATGATCTACTCGGGAGTACGATGGCTTACATGTTCGAGGCAGTTTTTCTCCCAGTCATGACCACTAAGCTGAGGCCTTGAAACCATACAGCATGCTACGAGGTAACGCCGCGGACTTCCACTTTCCCGTGGAATTCAATACGTTCCATGCCTCAAGCCAAATGGTTCCATCTCCTTCTTATAGCATGCCTCGCAACTGTCTCCCGCTCTCAATTGAGTCGCCGCGAAAGCTATTCGTGGGCTCTGACCGCTCAGCGCTGGCAGGTTCGCTATTCTCGAGCGTAGCATCATGAATGAGGATCATCTGCCCAGTGCACGAATCGTGACTCGGAGCCTGGGGTCTGGACCGTCCACAAACTTCTGCTGCCCGCAGCAAAAACCTCCGAAAAATGGAGGCCGGGCCGAGGTGGGTCCACCGCGGATCTTTCGGGGCTGCCGTGTTGCCCGGTTGTCTGGAGATCGTATCGGAGCGCCGCGAAGAAGATAGCATCCAGAAATACCTACAGGTCATCCCGCCGGCTTGACGAAGTTATAGGGAGCCTTTGACTTAAATAGTTTGCAGAGGTTGGACTTGATTTAGTAGTCGAAGAAAATAGAAAGCTTCGAAGGCCCTGCGGCATCGTGGCCGTGTTTCATGTTATAGCCGCGACTTCCGTGTGAGTGCTTGGCGTCTCTCTCGGCTACACGAGCCGGCGGGATGCTACTCGTTCACCCACATTCGATGGAACTAAAAGATGCTGGTTATTCTCTTATTCAACTCTCTTTCGATCTAACTAGGAGATAAACACGCGAGCAGCGGGTGCTGTACCTTGGCAGGCACATTTGCATTCTGTTGACAAGCGGTTGAAACAGCCGGCTGCGAACAGGCCCTTCATCCAAACTGAACTGTTTTCCACAAGTCAATAGTTAGTCGCCTGTCAGAGCTGACAAAATAGGGCAGGTCGGCTCGCACCCAAGACTTTCAAGTGACCAAGTGAACCGAGACCACGGACTAGACGTCGCCAGGTGCACCAAAGGCTGGCCTGCCAAGGCCAATTTATTCCGATCTCTATTGACAGTGCCCCTTAAGCCTAAGAATTGGGCAGTCAGAGGGGCCTGCACAGCCGTCAGGAGTGCTCACTTGGCATTCGACAATGCCCCTCTTTGCTCCGTGTGAAGTCTGGTTTTGGCATGATGAAAGATTATAGCCTGAACTTTGAGTTGACAAAGTATGGGTCCTTGCCAGAGGTTTATGCCTGATCATGATCATGGCTGAGAGATACCAAAGTCTGTCTGGAGCGTAGCTGAGGTAACAGATCTGTCAGCGGCCAGTCTCGAAATATGCTGCCCGAACCTACTGCCCACGGTCTCTATTAGCTAAGGCATCAGGCAGTAGACAACACCAGTTTTAAGAAGTAGCGGAAAACTCGTCACAATTCTGTCTCATCATTGACGGAAATAGTGATGAGCTGCAGTGCCAGTCACCGTAGAGGACACCAGTGACAATTCTTTGAGTGATGTTCATTCTTATCCGAATCCATATAGTACGTCACATCTGCAATCGTAAGAACTCAAAGCCCCTTAGACTATAAGCGAGCTAGGCGAGTGAGAGTATCCTCCTTCAATCAAAGCCAAACCCATCCTATCTTTAGACTGGACGACTCCATTCGAAGCCACTTGCAGGGCTGTGTTCATGAAAGTTGGAACGAACTGGCTGGAGACTTGGCCAGACTGTCTCCGCACTGGCCTTACAAGGAGACTCAAATAAACTACTTCGCTTTCCGGGGATGCAGAAAAAGTCCGTAAGGCTGTTAAGCGGTGTACAAGAAAACAAGGCGGGCAGCCCTTGTTTCAAAACGTACCTTTCACCCATTGTCGTTAATGCTTCGACGTCTTAAGAAGCGCACTGATATAGAAGCCGGTGGGTAGTTCCAGGTTAAGGGTCCCACCAGGCACGAGTCGGGTAGCTCGTGGGGAACCACGCCGACTTACAACCCAATTCATGCATGACTGCAAGATGACTGATCATTCTTCAGCTCAGGATCAGCTCGACCTTGTTCTCGGATATCGGAAAGATGCCTCTTCGCGATGTATTAGACCTCCGGGTCGGCTGTGGTGAGACGAAGAAGTTCGCCACTCTCATCAAACTCATTCATACACGCTCTCTGTTGCCTCTAGCTTGCCAGGGCTCATTTGTTTGCCCAATACATTCTTTTTCTTGAAATTTATACCTTCTCTAGTTGTTATTACGAGTGCTTCTTGAAGAAGCTTCATAATGAGAGCAAATCAACTCCTTCTGGCCTTGGCCTACACTGGCGCTATCGCTACCCCCCTTCCACAGGACACTGGTTCTGCAGACTGCAAGGCCGAGCCTCTCAACCAAGACACATGGAAGAAGCTCGACATCGAGAACTTCCTTGCTGATTGGACGACCTTCAACGTCAGCAAGGTTCAAAGTAACGCTGTCCAAAACTTTGCTAATTCTTTCGGTGCACCCAACTTCTTCTGGTGAGTCTCAGTCCATGACTTTATCTGCAAAATGTGGACACTAATACCCAAGATAGCGGTCTCGACAGCTTCTGCAATGCCGGTCAACCCTGTTCTCCTGTCAAA